>NW_027506892.1:1266808-1306808 GCF_052324685.1 Brachyhypopomus gauderio
GGTGTGGGGGTGGAGCTGGTGTGGGGGTGGAGCTGGTGTGTGGGTGGAGCTGGTGTGGGGGTGGAGCTGGTGTGTGGGTGGAGCTGGGGTGGAGCTGGTGTGGGGGTGGAGCTGGTGTGGGGGTGGAGCTGGGGTGGGGGTGGAGCTGGGGTGGAGCTGGTGTGGGGGTGGAGCTGGTGTGGGGGTGGAGCTGGGGTGGGGGTGGAGCTGGGGTGGAGGTGGTGTTGGGGTGGAGCTGGTGTGGGGGTGGAGCTGGTGTGGAGCTGGTGTGTGGGTGGAGGTGGTGTGTGGGTGGAGGTGGTGTTGGGGTGGAGCTGGTGTGGGGGTGGAGCTGGTGTGGAGCTGGTGTGGGGGTGGAGCTGGTGTGGAGCTGGTGTGGGGGTGGAGCTGGTGTGTGGGTGGAGGTGGTATGTGGGTGGAGGTGGTGTTGGGGTGGAGGTGGTGTTGGGGTGGAGCTGGTGTGGAGCTGGTGTGGAGCTGGTGTGGGGGTGGAGCTGGTGTGGAGCTGGTGTGTGGGTGGAGGTGGTATGTGGGTGGAGGTGGTGTTGGGGTGGAGGTGGTGTTGGGGTGGAGCTGGTGTGGGGGTGGAGCTGGTGTGGAGCTGGTGTGTGGGTGGAGGTGGTATGTGGGTGGAGGTGGTGTTGGGGTGGAGGTGGTGTTGGGGTGGAGCTGGTGTGGGGGTGGAGCTGGTGTGAGACTGGAGTGGGAGTGAGAGTAGAGCTCCAATGCCTTGTGCATATTCCTGTTTAGGTGTTCAGAGTTGAGAGGTAAACCATTTCATTGATATCTCGGTTTGCTTCTCATCTGTTTCTTTACATCCATCTAATCTAATTATTGAGGAGTAGAAACAGCCATTATGTCCCACGGTGCCTCACCCAACACTGGTTCAGGTGTAAGACACGTGCAGAGAGACATCAGGACTGGGACAGAGAATCACATAAGCGTATCACTGTACTTACACTCACCAAACACTTGGTTGGTTACTGCTGCACTGTTTAAATACTTTACTTCCCAACACGTTCATAAATAGTTTCTGATCACGGAGCACCACTGCTAATGGTGATGTGGTGGTGACAGCAGTGACACTGACGATGGTGGTTTAAGTTCACCAGTCTCACAGGTTACTGCAGTGCTGTAGGTCTTACACATCACTGTCAGGTCACTGCAGTGCTGTAGGTCTTACACATCACTGTCAGGTCACTGCAGTGTTGTAGGTCTTACACATCACTGTCAGGTCACTGCAGTGTTGTAGGTCATACACATCACTGTCAGGTCACTGCAGTGCTGTAGGTCTTACACATCACTGTCAGGTCACTGCAGTGTTGTAGGTCTTACACATCACTGTCAGGTCACTGCAGTGTTGTAGGTCATACACATCACTGTCAGGTCACTGCAGTGCTGTAGGTCTTACACATCACTGTCAGGTCACTGCAGTGCTGTAGGTCTTACACATCACTGTCAGGTCACTGCAGTGCTGTAGGTCTTACACATCACTGTCAGGTCACTATAGTGTTGTAGGTCTTATAGATCACTGTCAGGTCACTGCAATGTTGTAGGTCTTACACATCACTGTCAGGTCACTGCAGTGTTGTAGGTATTACACATCACTGTCAGGTCACTACAGTGTTGTAGGTCTTACACATCACTGTCAGGTCACCGCAGTGCTCTAGGTCTTACACATCACTGTCAGGCCACTGCAGTGTTGTAGGTCATACACATCACTGTCAGGTCACTGCAGTGTTGTAGGTCTTACACATCACTGTCAGGTCACTGCAGTGTTGTAGGTATTACACATCACTGTCAGGTCACTACAGTGTTGTAGGTCTTACACATCACTGTCAGGTCACCGCAGTGCTCTAGGTCTTACACATCACTGTCAGGCCACTGCAGTGTTGTAGGTCATACACATCACTGTCAGGTCACTGCAGTGTTGTAGGTATTACACATCACTGTCAGGTCACTACAGTGTTGTAGGTCTTACACATCACTGTCAGGTCACCGCAGTGCTCTAGGTCTTACACATCACTGTCAGGCCACTGCAGTGTTGTAGGTCATACACATCACTGTCAGGTCACTGCAGTGCTGTAGGTCTTACACATCACTGTCAGGTCACTGCAGTGCTGTAGGTCATACACATCACTGTCAGGTCACTGCAGTGCTGTAGGTCTTACACATCACTGTCAGGTCACTGCAGTGCTGTAGGTCTTACACATCACTGTCAGGTCACTGCAGTGCTGTAGGTCTTACACATCACTGTCAGGTCACTGCAGTGCTGTAGGTCTTACACATCACTGTCACTTGATGAACCCCCCCCCCCCCCCCCCCCCCCCCCCCCCCCCCCCCACCCCCCACCCCATTCTGTTTTGGATTGACACTGAAATTTATGACAGGAGTCTAAATGAAGGGCATGGCTGTCACCTAGCAACCTGTCTCCGCCTACTTAGGGACAAATGGAGGGTGTGTTAATGGACGCTTTAAAGGGGCAACTCTCCACTGGGGCGGGCCCACCAGCCCCTGTACTGAACCACACGGTGAAGTTACACTTCATCACACAGTGAAGTTACACTCCGTCACACAATGAAGCTACACTCCACCACACACAGTGAAGCTGCTCTCTACCACACACAGTGAAGCTCCTCTCTACCACACACAGTGAAGCTCTCCTCCACCACACACAGTAAAGTTACTCTCTACCACACACAGTGAAGTTACTCTCTACCACACACAGTGAAGTTACCCTCCACCATACACAGTGAAGCTCCTCTCTACCACACACAGTGAAGCTCCTCTCTACCACACACAGTGAAGCTCCCCTCCACCACACACAGTGAAGCTCCCCTCCACCACACACAGTGAAGCTACCCTCCACCACACACAGTGAAGCTCCTCTCTACCACACACAGTGAAGCTCCCCTCCACCACACACAGTGAAGCTCCTCTCTACCACACACAGTGAAGCTACCCTCCACCACACACAGTGAAGTTACTCTCCACCACACACAGTGAAGCTCCTCTCTACCACACACAGTGAAGTTACACTCTACCACACACAGTGAAGCTCCTCTCTACCACACACAGTGAAGCTACCCTCCACCAACTCCATCAGCTTCTCTACTGCACTACGCAGTGAAGTTCTGCTGGATATAGCAAGGATGATCTCCATTCCACAAACTGATTATTTTTGGTGCGTTAAGGACTAATTTTCCTTCTGTGCCAGGTTTCATGGTCAAGTTTGGATACAAAATGCTTGATACATTTAAACAAGAATGATCAATGTAGCATAATGGGTTTTTGACAGGACTTTGGTATCTGTCTGGCTTACATAATAGTCAGATGCTAACGCTGTGCTATCAAAAACAGAATGACGTCAGTGGCTGTCACGTCACATGACGTAAAGTGATTTTAGGCAGGTTTCCCTGACGCAGATTATGCCTTGACTTTGATTTAAATGCCCTGGGGGGGACTTGCAACTGAAAATCCCCCTTAATCTGGTATACCACTCTGCCTTCCATATATGTCATTTTAATTAGTGCAGCGCTGAAACACAGCTGCGTAAATACAGCCCAGCTCTGTGCAGGGATCACCTTCCATATGTATATCTACTCTAATCGGTTTAGAATATTATTACTTTTATATATTTAATATATAAGCATTATAGTGCTGTACTTAAAACAACATGCAAAGAAATAAAGTATATAGGAGAACACAGGCATCATTGCACAAGCTTCCCTAGAGTTGTAGCAGTACTACAGTGGCGGCTGGGTGCAGACCACGTCAGGTCCATGGAGCAACCACACAGGAGAAATGTTCTACTCTCCGCTTGTTATTTCTTAGATGCAATCATAAAATCCTGCAGCCTGGCCATGTGACTTCACAGGAAATTCGTATGCAAAGCTAGGAACAAGAGAGGGTGGTGGAGAGAGAGAGAAAACGGGGGGAGAGGTAGATAGAGAGGAAGAGAGACTTATAGACTTATCACCCCCCTGCCCCCCCTCCAGCTTATGAGTGCAGGCGACATATGCACACATATATGATTTGTCCTACACTAAGAGGCTTTAGGCTGTGTAGTGAATGAAATGAAATGGGTTATGCAACTATTAATGATTCCTGGACGTGCCTGAGAACCGTCCAACGAGATCTAAAACAGACGAGAACAGCCTCACAGCAGCGGTGAGATCTTCCCTATAAGCGCCCCATCTTCACGACTGCTAGTGATCTAGAACACAGCCTGCAGGTCCAGGGTGAGCTGCTTGTCTGACCACACTGCTCCTGGTGAGGAATCATATCACCATAGGAACTACGCTTTACAAATCTCTATAATGGCATCTGTCTTTTTCTCTGATTTTAGTGGGCATCAGAGTCTGGGAACGAGTGAGACGCTATTTTACTCCTCATGGCCACAGAGCCTCCCAGACACACTACATTACTGTTCCACGAGCAATATAATAATTCAGTAAAACTAGCCTATGCACTCACTGTGTGCTTTATTAGAAAAGTTAACCTTGTACCTATCAGTGGTCACATTTATAGGTGCATCTATCTGCTAGATGCATTTTACAGGGGTACTATTACAGACTGGAGTCCATTTCTGCCCCTGCAGAGTATGTCAGTCACATTCTACCCCATTCAAGACTGGTTCATGTGTGACCACAGACTGACTGCTGACAGGAATACTATTGTGTCTGGCTGTTGTTAATGGAGCAGTGACGCTGACATGATAGTCACACGGGGGGTTTATAAGGCATGTGAGCACCAGACAGTTTTTACAGTTACACTGCAGAGTTGGGAGTGATCCATCACTTGTAGAAACCCCAGCAAACATGAACCTATAAGCAGATTGGGCAGATTGTACATTTACATTTATGGCATTTGGCAGACGCCCTTATCCAGAGTGACTTACATTTTTATCTCATTTTTTATACAAGTGAGCAATTGAGGGTTAAGGGCCTTGCTCAGGGGCACCTCAGTCATGGCCTCAGGTCCGGGAATCAAACCCACGACCCTCCGGTCACAAGACCAGTTCCCTAACCACCAGGCCATGATTGCCCATGATTGATAAGTACATGATTGCCCATGATTGATAAGTACACGGGTGCATCCTATGATCTTATTATATGCATCCGCTCTATAGACTGCCATATATTTTATAGTCAAACGTAATCCACCATTGTTGTCAATGATCTGAATCAGCTGACCGAGTAGTGTATCGTGTGGTTGTATTGTCAGTATTGTGTGTACTTTATGTCTAAACTGCTTTTGACCAAAGGATGTGTGGTGAATGCTTTAAATATTTATTCATATTATGAATGCACTTGAAATACTCTACAGTACCTCATACGTTTCCCAGGTACTCATCAGCTGTGCAGAGAGCAAACTTCTGAAGTTCTACCTCAGAAACTTATTCATGTAAGATTCTTCTTCATATTTGAGGAAGTTTGAAGGTGCAGCATTTTTAATGTTCCTTAATGCTGTGGTTGCTGGGATCTGTGAGAGACTCTCCTCCACGCCCAGATGTTCCCATCACCACCGGGACAAGCTTGGTGTTAAACCTCCACATTCTCTCTAGTTTTTTTCTCAGTCCCTGGTTTCCATCACCAGGGACTTCCATATCTATCTACTGTTTGCTGCATTTTATGTCTGGATGGTTTGCCATTACTTTATCTGTCTGAATCTGGAGGTCCCATAGGACTTTAGCCTGGTCCTTATGTATAACAACAACAAAAGCTCAGGTAATACATTAAAGAGACCAGTGCAAACATGGCATATCTGCTCAGAGAAGAAAGCAAGTTATCATCATTCAAATAAGTTCTATGTACATAGAACAGACTATAAACTAGTGGCCAATGGAGAGGTACAGCTGTGGAATGAAAGTACCTAAAACAGCCTGCAGCTCGATGGACTTTGATTTAGTCTTGTTCTACGCTTAGCTATGTTTTATCCCAAACAGGAAGTATCCATGACAGGAATAAATGCTTTACATTTAAATTCACTGAATCAGCATTGCAAAGCAAAACAACACAAGGATGTTAAAGCTGGGGTAGAAACCATATCCCCCTGAGTGCAAAAGTCATCAATAGGGTGATAAGACAAGCTCAAGTTAATTCCCTCAGTGTGAAGTTTTTCATTTTCTGGATAATCACTTTTATATGGAAACACAGTGTAAGGATGTTGAAATGAGTAGATTTATCATTATATTCATTAAATGTATCATTATATTGATGGTTATGACTAACCAGCTAAATGTGCGCTGAGCTTTGGAAAAGCAGTTTTATGGTTAAATAATTTAGGTTTTTGTCTTAATACATTTTCATCTTCTTTTGAATTCCTCCGTCCAAAACAACTGATTTTAATTTTAATTCAACACAGTTTAACATCTTGTACACTAACTGTAATTATTAAATATCTCCAGACGTCAGGCAATAGCCAAGATACAGCAAAACCAGCTGACCCCAAAACCCAAGGACCACAAGTCCTGAAAGTTTGTACTGAGCTGATCTGTTAGGAGGAGAAAAGTTTGTACTGAGCTGATCTGTTAGGAGGAGAAAAGTTTGTACTGAGCTGATCTGTTAGGAGGATTAAAGTTTGTACTGAGCTGATCTGTTAGGATTCGAAAAGCTGCAGAACCTCTTGAAAGTTCAAGTGATTTGAGAACTACTGCCAGAGATTAACGGTGAAGGAGGAAGACTCCAAACGAACTAATTCCATTCTGAGACACGGTTTAATCAACCTAATCTGCTGTGAAGGGAATATTAGAAATTCAAATAATCTCCACAGAGAGGGAGGGAGTACAGGAGGGGGGTAGGGAGAGAGGGAATTATAGAAAGAAAGAACGCAATGGCACGTGAGAAGGAGCACGTGAGAAGTAGCACGTGAGAAGGAGCACGTGAAAAGTGCTACTTAGAAATGTGTCCTTATTTATTCCCTGCCCTACCATAAACATATAATGTAAACATGATCCCAACAGTAAACAAACAAGAAAGGAGGCACCATTGAGTCTCACTTGCACATTTGTCATCCTGAAGTTTGAGAACAACCTTGGGGGGGGAGGGGGAAATAGCCCTTATCCCTTATCCCCGCGACCCAGAGTCAGAGGAACAACCGTTTGCAGCTTCATTACACCACCCTGCCTTCTGAAATGCTCCACACAGACCTGGATAGATTCGTTCTAGCCTCCATTTGCATGACTCTAGCCACATGGAAGCTTTTAAAGTCCTCTGAGTGGCCCCATAATCTCAGCTCTGCTGGCAGAGATAACCAAGGAGTCAATATTGACTGTTTAGTCAATAAACAGAACACTTTACATTTTTGTCAATCTATCTGGCTGTTCCAGCTGTAGTTACATGTTTATTATTTAAACACCCCACAATGGGCTCCATATCACCTAAAACGTTTTGTGCCTTTAACTATTTTACAGTTTGTCCTAAGATAAAAATGCTTTAACACTAGAACAACGGGATGGGTCATGACCAGGCCCGTTGACAGTCTTGCTAGGGCCCGGGACAAGAAAGTCTAATGTGCCCTCCCCCCCCCAAGCCCCCCCCCCCCCCCCCCCCCCCCCCCCGGCGCACGTCATTTGAATTTCGTCATTTGACAATATAGCCACACATCAAAGCTGTTTCTGACAGCTGACTGGTTATATACTTGACGCGTCGCGAGCGGTGCGAGGGTTCGCGCGAAAATGACGTAATCGCAGTGGCACTGACCGTGTGCGAGGGCCTCGCGCGCTGTCCATGCGAGGTCGTGCACCTCTTGACTTTTGTAACTTCGCGCGCGACGCGCTTCAGCGCAATGAACAAAGTCATGTTTGCAGGGTTCATACACCTTTATAATGTGGAATTAAAGCACTTGTACTTCACTTTAAAGGTCAATTTCAATATTTTCCAACACGTTAAACTTAATTGAGTTAAATATTTATACATTTACTCGAAATAATTCGCTTTTTATCACATTATTTAATGGTTGTTTATTTTCAAAACGCCCAATCTTAACGTCTTCACGAGAACTGTTCAGTCAGACAGCTATTTGTTGTGAAACAAAGTAGTTACTTTCAACCATTTTCAAGTACTTTAGCCTAAATTCCAGCACTTTTCAAACCTGGAACACAATGCAACTTTAAAATTCGTCAGGTAAATGTTTTCCTTTCTTTTCTGCGCTCCAGATTTCTGTATTTACTTTAACTATCCACCACTGTATTTCCCGCTGTTGTGCGGGTACCAGCCAGTTACGGTCGGTGCTGGATCAAACCATTTTCCAGTGGGATGCGGGGGTGTATGCACTTAATGGAAAATATGCAAATAGGTTAAAAAACATATATTTTAGCCATTGAATTTATTTTGAGTACAGAATTTTATATTAATGAAAGATTTCAAGATTATTTAAAAATTATAGACTTTAAATAAAAAATAAATTGCTGGGCTCTTTGATGGGCCCCCCTGGCCCTGGGGCCCGGGACAACAGACCCGGTTGTCCCCCCCTGTCGACGGGGCTGGTCATGACTACTTAATACGTATGTGTAAGAAAAATCTGAAAAAATTTACATTTCTTTATTTAGCATGCTTAATTGACAAACGAAGACAAAAGCTGATTTACAGTAGTTGTGTGCATGATACAGCAGCCTATACGAACGGCGAGATGAGTAAATTGACGTAGTAAATTCACGTAGTTTCAGACTGAAGACGTAGCCTGCTTCTGCTGTTTTGCAGACCGACGCCACCGTGATTTTGCTCTCATGACTATAATAGGGCTGTTACTACGAGTCATAATGTCTGCAGCTGCAGCACGATAGCAAGTAGGCTAGTGAGCGCGGATTAACTGGACCAGAGTAACAGGTCTACGGTGTCCTGGACTGGGCAGAGTCCAGACTCCACACTTCTCACGCTGCTGGATGTTAGCACTGTAAACACTGCTAGCACGCCGAGATAAAGAGATGGACGTAATAACTCTGTAAACAATTTGCACTGGTGCAGTGTGACAGTAGCGTGGAGTTTCGGTGGAGTGTCACTTGACGTAAACCGCCATTAGTGGTAGATCAAAACAGCCACTGTTCTAGTGTTAAGATATCAATTCTTAAACCATGAAATCTAAAAGTGAATCAACCATATAACCATATAAACTCACACTAGGCCTGCAATCTTTGTGGCAAAGTTTGCTTCCAGGCGTTGGCAATACTCAAACGATGATTCTGAGATCACTTTCAAGCTTTCGTAATATGTTCAGCATTGGCACGGAGCTTTTTGGCTGAAGCTATAACTGCCACCGGGCGATAACACGTTCACATATCTAGGTCTATCTTTCATATCTGACAAAGAAAGCATGAACAATGCCATTCAGGCAAGTGTGAAGAGCTGTTTAACAGGAGAGCCCAGAGACATCCCTGACCATATGGTTCTGCGTCCGAACCGACCAAACACCCAGGAAACAGGAAGCAGGCTGCTGAGGAATGTTCTCAGCACTTCTTTCCATATCAGAACTGAGGAGTGAATCACCAAGCAGAGGAAGACACTTGCATGCCCAGATCCAGATGACAGTGGAAAGGATTACGCCACAGTGCTGTTGACAGGCTGAAGGAGAGCTGAGAGGTGTTGGGGTTTTTCATACTGATGTAGCCCTGTGTGTGAATTCTGTGCTTAATTACATGTAACACATAATAGTTCCAAATGAGAGTTTCTTCAAAACAGAGAAGAAAGCTGTTCTCTTCAAGGAAATGGTTGGAACATGGTGTTTCTGGGCATGTGTCTCCGGTATTTCCCTTTAATTATGATCTTCAAACGTGCGGTGGACAAAGCCAGGCCAGTTTTCTTCTAGGCGTGTTCAAGATCCTATTAAAAAGGGAAAATGGAAATATAAAAGGGGTGAATGTCAAACGGAGAGAAAGAGAGGGAAAGGGAAGTGGGAGAGAAGGAGAGAATAAAAGAGAGGCAGAGAGACACAGAACGAAAATCAGATCTGTGTAATTATAACTTAATGTGAACAAGTCTACATTGTCTCTGTTCCAAAGAGTTAATGAGTTTTAGGCTCAAAAACAACTCTATCATGAAAATGGTCTTCACATTGGGCATTTGTAGGGAATGAAGTGTCACTGGCCAATAATAGTAAGAGTATTACTGCACAGAAGAAGGTATATCCCCCAGAACTAATGGAAGTGTGGCGACATTTGAACCGTTCAAACTGTGCAAACGTAGTAGCGTATACTCCAGGCTATGTAAAAGAAGCGTATCCCTGGCTGCAAGAACATCAGTAGGAACGTGGCTCAGTCACTAAACGAGTGTGGCCTCTTCTGACTATATGGTTGGGTTAAGACGCTAACCATTCATACTGTGATGAAGGAACAGAATATTTATTTTCCAAGATGGCTGCTGAAATGAATCTCTGCTTGCTCTGGGTCAAAAGAGGCCATGCGATTCTTAAAGCTGCTTATTCTCGGCACAAAAACGGCTTGAAATATGTGATTTTTTTTTCATAACGGACATCATCGCCATGCTTAATAAATGACCATCAGCATGGCCTAAAATCAACCAGCAGGCCTGTGCACCCTCCAGCACATTTGTCATTGTGTTCCCTGGTGTGTTCAGTGTCATTAGAAGCCACTGCGATAGCAGTCAGTGTTTATGATTCTGCCTTTGTCGTGAGAGCCCAGGCATGAGTTCCCCAACGCTGTGTAGCATTAACATCTTGGCGTGACTCTTTTGCACATGTCAGATTCTTGCCATTTTGCTCTACAAAACCCTGAAACTCTTTGGAACAGCCATTTGTCTCCAACTCATATTCCAGCACACCAGCACATGTTGTGTTGTGCTCCATCTCCGGGTAGGATACCGGTCTACATCTAACAGCCTTCAACATCACACAACAGATCTGGGATCAGTGAAACATGACAGCTTTGGTACAACACTCTTGTTGTCTTGGTTTCGCCATGAAGGGATTATTTAGTGAGGCCAAGCAGCTTTGAAATCCAACAGCTTGCCTCATTTCATTACACCAATTAAACAGAGGTTTGTTTCTGCTGTGACTCCTCTCATCCAGAGAGCTGAGGGAGGAGAGAGACATCCTCTTACCCACAGAGGGTTCAAACAGGACCAGGGCCTGTAATGCACTGCTATTCCTGAAATCCACTGTAATCTGGACAAACAATTGGTTTATTCCCGCTAGTGTGCCCCCACCTAAAAAAAGTTACTTTCACGATATGATCACTCACTGCCTCTTACTTGAATGTGACTGGATGAGACTGACTGACCAAAGTTTCAGATTTCCCGGTGTTTAAAATGAGCTTTCAGTCCACAAGTTGCCTCTCATCTCTTACTTGAACAGCAGTGAAAACACAGTCAAAATTGTATTAACTCATTTATCCAGAAAGAATACATATGCTTTACCAATACAAAAAAAAATGCATTTGTTCGTTTTGAACAAAAAAGGAAGGAACGAAATATTACTGGCAAATATTATACTACCATGTTTCTATCTAGCCAAGACTCTCTATTTTAGTTAAAGTAGGCCTACCTTATTCCATCTCATTGCACAAGGATTTAGTTTAGTAACGTATATAAATTATTTACATCGGAAAAATATTTTAGCCTAAAAGTTTAGCCTCAGTTCAAGCAGGTGTCAGTTACTCTAATTCTTAAATGGTATTTGCTGACAGTGGCCAGATTTAAGCCTAATACTAAAGAAACGCAGGGATTTCCTGTTTTAGTCCTTTCCTAAAATCATTTACTCTGCAAAAACAGCAAAACCGTTATCGCTAGTTTTAGTATAAACTAAACTCCTGTTATTATACGCCGTGTGGTTTTAAAAATCAATGAAATAATTGTTTACAACACTAGATTTGACAGGATTACTAACAGATTGCGGCTGGTGAGTTTAATTCGTTCTCAGGGGATTAAATCATGATATTATTGATGTGTGGCGCATCTTAACATCATCAGCATCAGTATCTTTATCTTATCATAATTCACTGTGTATGTGAGGACACAACATCGCTACCGGAGCGGAGTGGACCGGCACCTACTCCGGTTCCGTCGTCGCTGGGGGGCGTATTGTACTCAGGAATGAGGAAAAATTAGTTCCACATTAAATTCACAATTTTTGGATTTTTGCTTTAATTTCCATGGTAATTCGTTTCGCCCTCGCGTCAGTTTTAATTTTTATACTGTGTCGGTTTATAGTTGTTCAGATGTCGGAGATTCTCTTGCGTTTAAATGTCTCATTTAAGCACAGATCACAGTTTGATGCTGAGGTTGACTGCGAGGTCCAGGCAGCCTGACAAGCGCTCCGGAACCGGGCTCACCATCGTGCCCGTCCGTGGTAATTAAACAGGTCACCTCCACCCTGTAGCCCACGAGCCGAACCGAACACACTGTGTGTTTATAATCATGTGTGTGTATGAATGTGTGTTTATAATCATGTGTTTGTATGAATGTGTGTTTATAATCATGTGTGTGTATCAATGTGCAGCCGTTATTATCCAGATGGATTCCCCGCACGTCAAAGCGTCTGAATTTCATAAAAGATTCATTAGAGATCTGTGCCTGGTCCAAACCTATAAAACATTTATCTCTCTCTCAGCCCCCGAATCCCCCCCCCCCCCTCTCTTTCTCTCTCTCTCTCTCTCTCTCTCTCTCTCTCTCTCTCTCTCTCTCTCTCTCTCTCCTCCGCTTCCCCAAGCTGCAGCTTTCCTTCACAGCGCGTGCAGTTCTTGTCGTTCTTCTCGCACTTTGCACGGACAGTTTAAAGGAGGGAATACTCGTGTTTCACCGGACCGCCCTTCACCTGTGTGGATTCCTCCTGGGCCACAGTGATCTTCTTCTACTCTGACATTCCCCCCATCACTCCTGGGAAACTAACTGGGGCTGGTGGTCGGCGTGGCCCCGGTGCGAGGTGTGTGTCGTCCTGATCTTCAGTGTGGATGTTCCTGTGTTCCTGCTCCACCAGATGAGCGAGGACGCGTGAACGGGAGACGCTGTTCTCCGGTTCTCCGGGTTCTGCGGGTTCTGCGCCGCGCGCCTCCACCGTGCGGTGAAGTTGCGATGGGAGGGATGGCCCGTGTTTAGTCGCTCGCGCTCAGGATTTGCAATTATTTATTCATTGTCACAACGAAGCATTTGCTGTCTCCTCCACCGAGGACCACTGGCAGGAATTACTGACGGGATTTATTCATAAATCATGAAGACGTTTATTGTAGAGGGTAAGTATCCAAATACATCCCTTTGCAAAAGTTTGTCTTGTGTATTTTCGCCCATTTCGTTTGAGCAGGACCTACAGGAGCGATTAAAAGCCCGATTGTGTCCTGTATCATCATACGTGTGACCTGTAGTGGCGAATTATGGACTCGAAACGCTGCGGTGAATAATAGCTCGGTTTGGGTACCGCAGCTGTGTGGGTCTTCATGGTCGTCCGGTTGAATATGTGCATGTCATGTCTTTACTGCACCTGGTCAGACACAGTCTCGCTTGTTCGTGGTGGTTAGTCGTGTTTGATCGACTCAGGTGGGGAACTCAGCACGAACCATGGAGTCAGGAGACAAGCTGCTCCATATAACGTACTCCTCCCAAGTCCTTTTTTCCGACTCGGAACAGACACTCACAACCTTGGGTCACAACTAGGCTAAAGATTGTGAAACAGATCGCGCAGTTGTGTGGGTCACTCGAGACGAACGATGGGTGTTTAAGGAGTGCCTGCTAGTCTATCCGAACTGGTAAACTGCGTCGTATTATCCGTGTAGGATAAAAAAGTCTAGGCGTTTGCATCCCTCTCTCATGGTATCAACTTACAGCCATCAGTGAGAATGAGACCTGGAACTTGGCATCATGCCAGTCTTATCCCATCTTCGGTGATGTGAATCGTGGGTCATTTTTCAGTTTTACCTAGACACAAACCTGGGCTCAACCACGCAGCAACATTTAATACAGACCACACGACCTCCTCCTCCTGTCTGTGTTCAGGGACACAGGTGAGACATTATCAGGGCACCGTTAACCTCTACTGCAATGTTTCACCCCTTCCTCCTTGCTTAGATCTGCAATAA
This sequence comes from Brachyhypopomus gauderio, assembly GCF_052324685.1. Taxonomy (NCBI): domain Eukaryota; kingdom Metazoa; phylum Chordata; class Actinopteri; order Gymnotiformes; family Hypopomidae; genus Brachyhypopomus; species Brachyhypopomus gauderio. The sequence goes on from NW_027506892.1 coordinate 1,280,829, forward strand.
GCAATAGCCAGTAACCGATATCTGTTTTTTGTTTTTCTTACAAGATTAGTAATTAGTAAAATATATATTTATATATGTACAAGGATACATACATCACACACACACACATACACTCACATATACACAAACATATGAAAATATGAGAAATGAGAGTCTCGAAAGCCTGGGCTCCACCCACGTAACGGGGGCAGAAGCTACACCATTCTGAGTGTGTCTTCACAGCACATTTGGAGAAGGTTACCGCCTCGGGTGCCCAGTGCCAGGTCCTTCAAACAAACACCCCGTCGTACTGGTCAGAGAAGATGGCCGGCCAGTGTGCATGCTCGCTGGGAGCAGGTGAGGGACGTGTTTGTGCAGATGGTGAGTTGTGGATGCTCGTTAAGGTGGAGGAAGGAAGAAGCAGCCCAGTGTTGGTGTTGGACCTGACGGAGGTTCAGTTCCTGTCCTGTAGTTCCACAACTTCACTGCCCTCCATTTGTTTAGTTCGAAAAATATTTCATGTTCATGTGTTTTGGGGAGGAGTAGGAGAGAGAGAGAGAGGATGGGAGAGAGATGGATGATGAGAGAGGTGTAGAAGCAGGAGGGGTAATGATAAAGTGATAAATGGAAAGGGAGACGGGTGCTTGAACACTCCACGGCCCCCTCCACCCACACCACCCCCTCCACCCCCATCACCCACACCTGTGAAAGACACATGTTTAGCAGATCTGAGGTGCGGGATTGGGGTTTTAGTCCTGAGAATTAAGGAGCACGGTGGCTTTCTATCTGCAAAAGTGTTGATTGGGCGATCTCTGATCTCTCTGGCTATCTCTGATCTCTCTCACTATCTCTGATCTCTCTCACTATCTCTGATCTCTCTGGCTATCTCTGATCTCCTCTCTGACTATTTCTGATCTCTCTCACTATCTCTGATCTCTCTGGCTATCTCTGATCTCTCTCACTATCTCTGATCTCTCTGGCTATCTCTGATCTCCTCTCTGGCTATCTCTGATCTCCTCTCTGACTATCTCTGATCTCTCTGACTATCTCTGATCTCTCTCACAATCTCTGATCTCTCTGGCTATCTCTGATCTCCTCTCTGACTATCTCTGATCTCTCTGACTATCTCTGATCTCCTCTCTGACTATCTCTGATCTCTCTCACTATCTCTGATCTCGTTGGTTATCTCTGATCTCCTCTCTGACTATCTCTGATCTCTCTCACTATCTCTGATCTCGTTGGTTATCTCTGATCTCCTCTCTGGCTATTTCTGATCTCTCTATCTCTGAGCTCTCTGGATATCTCTGATCTCTCTGACTATCTCTGATCTCTCTGACTATCTCTGATCTCCTATCTGACTATCTCTGATCTCTCTGACTCTCCCTGATCTCTCTGGCTATCTCTGATCTCTCTGACTATCTCTGATCTCTCTGGTTATCTCTGAGCTCTTTGGATCTCTCTGATCTCTCTGACTATCTCTGATCTCTCTGGCTATCTTTGATCTCCTCTCTGACTATCTCTGATCTCTCTGACTACCTCTGATCTCTCTGACTATCTCTGATCTCCTCTCTGACTATCTCTGATCTCTCTGACTATCTCTGATCTCTCTGGATATATCTGATCTCTCTGACTATCTCTGATCTCTCTGGATATCTCTGATCTCTCTGACTACCTCTGATCTCTCTGACTATCTCTGATCTCTCTGGATATCTCTGATCTCTCTGACTATCTCTGATCTCTCTGGATATCTCTGATCTCTCTGACTACCTCTGATCTCTCTGACTATCTCTGATCTCTCTGGATATCTCTGATCTCTCTGGATATCTCTGAGCTCCTAACAAGCTTCCGTCTGCTCAACTCACTGAGTCATGTTAACACACACGTTTATATTCCAGTAATAATGGATTTTGCCCAGTGACATTTTGATTTAGATTTGAGTTTGTTTCAGCTTACTGTTTTTGTGTTAGCTCCACATACATTTTGGTGAATCCATTTTTGGAATATAAGAGGCTGGAACGTCCATTGTATTGTATTTATTGTATTGAGCTGTTTGTTAATTGTCTTTTTTATTTTCTACTTTATCTTTTCCTCTTTATGTCCTCTCAGCTCATCCCAGGCAAAATGTTAACACAGCACAGCTTACAAGTCATTGTCCCTGTAGTAACCACTGAGCTGACATGGTGACATGTCTATTGCTGAAGATCATTGTGATAGCTGCTTCAAATGACCCCAGAAACACACTCATTATCTGTGTGTGTGTGTGTGTGTGTGTGTGTGAAGGAGAGAGAGAGAGAGAGAGAAAGACAGAGACAGAGAGAGAGACAGAGAAAGAAAGAGAAAGCACTTGCACTTAGTCAATAATAAGCTCATTTTTTTGCTGTGTGTGTGTGTGTGTGTGTGTGTGTGTGTGTGTGTGTGTGTGTGTGTGTGTGTGTGTGTGTGTTTGTGTGTGTGTGTGTGTGTGTGAATGAGTCACCGGGGAGACGGTTTCATCTGTTACTGCAGGTGTGAATTAGATGACGCCCAGAGTCTCTTTGGTTTTGTACATGGATGCTGAATGATTTGAGTATCTTCATGTGCACCCCGGGCTTGTGTCCACCGTGTTCCTCAATATCAATCTTCTCAAAATGATCACAGCAAAGTTTCCACACTCACATCTCTACGTAAGCATTGTGTGTTTGTGTCATTGCTAATCGCATCTTTAGATGTGATGCACCCCATGGAACTGGATTAGAACTCACTCACTCACGATTAAGAGTGATCAAGATTTGAATATTTCCATATTCATATTCACATGTATAAGACCTTACACATATTATCAAATTGATTTTCTACCTTGAGCTAATGTTATTTACAGGTTTTCTGATGCCTTCCATCTTTAAAGTATGTTTGTTATTATGTATGTTTGTTATTGCATATGCTTGTTATTACGTATGTTTATTACGTATGCTTGTTATTACGTATGTTTGTTATTATGTATGTTTGTTATTACATATGTTTATTATTACGTATGCTTGTTATTACGTATGTTTGTTATTACGTATGCTTGTTATTACGTATGTTTGTTATTACGTATGCTTGTTATTACGTATGTTTGTTATAGGTTATTGCCCATAATCTGTACACATTCTAAGGACTTTGTATTCGACATCCATTACAATTATACACTCATTTTAAGTGTCACTCAAGTATCACTCAAGCATTGAGCACACTGTATTTTTTAAATATGCGAACATATTTGCATATTTAAAATGTGCAAACAAATGTGCAGACATATAATTTACTTCTGTCTGTTCTACGTGTAGATGCTTTATTAAATTACATTAATGTTCTAATGCACTGGTGAGTGTTACGTGACACCTTGGCCTAATTACTGCATTATAATGAGCTCTTCATGTTTGTGTAACTATTCAGGCCACGAGGTGGCTATTAACTACATGTAACTATTATCCATGGTTTTTAACTATTTAGGGCGTTGTTCTCTTTCATATGGATTAGATGCTAATGCTATGCAAATCCAGTGGACTAAAGCGTGTATGCACGGACTTATTACACAGGGCCTTATGGCTGTCACAGTCTTTATTATCACAGATATGGTTGGATTGGAGGATTAGGAATTGCTGCTTTGTGATTTAGTCACTGATACTGAATGAGAAGACCAGTGGCATAATTAGTATTTCCAGAGCAGCTCCAGTGCAAAGACAAAATAGAATACAGTGCAGCTGCTGGGTGAACTGTGGCGTCCGTAGAGATTGGCGACGCTCAGAAGAGTGTGCTGCTCACTTCACGTTCGAGTTCCCACCTACGGCGTTTACAACGGGCATAATAGCCAAACCAGCTCCTGTCTTCTGAAGCATGCAGTCTATGAAGTTTGTGAAGTGCTCACATTTAACTTTTCGCTTTTGAGCTCAGATTTTGCTCTTGAATTTCTTCTCTGTCTCCACGGTCTCCTGCCAGCACGCCACCGACTACATAAAAAGTCAAAGTCTCCTGTATTGTTAAATGTTCATGCTAAACTACCTGGATCACAGCAGATATAGTGTATGTGAATTCATGAATTTCATGCTAACCTGATATTTAGAGCGTTATTGTGTTCTATTACCATCACATTTACCAGTGCAATTGCAGTGTGGTGTTTTTGTCCATGCTGGGCGTCTGTATTGTGTCTTCTGACCACAGTGTCTGGATTAAGTCTGTTCCTGATGAACAGCAGACTTAATTTAGTGAATAGATGTATTATTTTTTTAAATCGCATCTGGTAAAAGATTTTTGGAGTGTGTTTAAACATCTCAATCCAATTGTATGCAAATTCACACAACAATATAATGTGTTATTATATAAATGGTGTCAATCAAGCTTTATACGTGTAGAAGTAGCAACTAACAACATAACCAAGAGGAACACTGTACTTAACTGACAATGTAAATGCATTATTTACATAAAATATTAAATACTTTGAACACCTAATATAACATGATCATTTTAATTTTAATTGAATCTAAGAAAGATTCTGCTTGTGCTCAACAGTCATCAGTGACGGTTTAATTTCAGCAGACTAAACTCCCTCCGTGTTCCAGAAACAGGCCCACAGGGCTTTAAGATGTCCAACAAGTTCTCACTAAGATTCTGATTACAGGCACACGGTTCTCTGAGAGAAATAGACCCTCCGTCGAATTTGCAAAGATGCATGGCCATTAAGTGACGAGAACGTGGTGAGAAACGTGATGTGCTTGTGGGTGTCTGAGACTCACAGCAACCATGACAGCTCTTAAAAAGAAATTGCGGGCTTGGTGTCTCGGAAGTGGCGCGTAGACAGAAGCCGATGCTGCCGGTTCTTCTGCGTATGGTGCTCCCCTTTCAGACCTGCTGACTGATAGAGAGGAGGTTGGGTCTTTAAGGTCCAGAAACAACAAAACAGGACCATGCATCAAGACGCAATCACACATGTGTCCAAACTAATGTTTTATAGGGGCACAAAAGTGCATATTTGACATTTTTTTAGATCAGTCAAATAAATCAATAAGAACTGTGTAGTGAACAAGAGAGCGATGCTATCCTTAAAACCTAATGAAGCGTTTGATACGGAGAAAAGCTCTCATCATGCTGGCATGACCTGACAAATAGTTTTTTTTTTTTTTTATAAATAAAAGAAATAGACACAAAACAAAAACAGGAAGAGCGTCCTTGTTGTTACGTCTTAGAATCCAATACAGGCAAAACAAGGTTTGAAAGCATTACGCAACATTCAAGCTTCAAGGATTTCGTCGTGTCCTTTGAAAAACCACACGGTAGCTGGTAAAGGAAGAGTACAGGGCGTGTGAGGCCGATGAAGGTGTGGAACGTCCTGGAGGAGGTGAGGGCACGACCCCTTGAAGAGAGCAGGTCAGACATTCCCAACATGCTCTTCAAACATTGGTACATTTTCACCAGAAACCCCAATAGCCCTTACAGTAGAAATGATGGAACTGGACCTGTAGGGAAGAGGCATGTCTGTCAGAATTGGACAGATTGTACCAAGAACTGTATTACCCCAGAACTTTAATACCCCAGAACAGTAATACCTCAGAACTTTAATACCCCAGAACTTTAATACCCCAGAACAGTAATACATCAGAACTGTAATACCCCAGAACTTTAATACCCCAGAACTTTAATACCCCAGAACTGTAATACCCCAGAACTTTAATACCCCACAACAGTAATACCCCAGAACTTTAATACCCCAGAACTGTAATACCCCAGAACAGTAATACCCCAGAACAGTAATACCCCAGAACAGTAATACCCCAGAACAGTAATACCCCAGAACTGTAATACCCCAGAACTTTAATACCCCAGAAGTTTAATTAATACCAATCACTTGTGGACCCCCAAACCTTACAAGACATATGAGATGTAAAGCATGGGCACGTACACACACATGTACACACACACACACACACACACACACACACACACACACACACACACCTGGTCGTTCCTGCTCTTTCAGGCTAGCCTTTGTTCCCACAGCTAGTTGATGTTTGTTCAGACGCCCTTTCTCCTGTCGCGCCATGTGGACACCAACGCTAACGCTCACTGCCAGACCAACGGAGGGTCTGGTGTCTCCTTGTGTTGGAGGTGGGAGAGGCGTGTGGGGAGAAACACGGCGTGTGGGGCCAGCTGAACGCAGCCAGTGATGGACGATCTGGTAAATAGTTAATTAGACAGAGCAGAGGAGGATCTTAAATTAGGTGCAAGACCAGAGACTTTGTCAGGACAATGAGTCAGTGTCACACCCTTATTTGATTCTCCCTCTCTCTCTCTTTCCTCTTCTCTTCATTCATCTTTTTCTCTCAATATGTCTTCAACATTCTCTTCATCCTTCTGTGGCCCAGGTGCCTCAGCACTTCTTCTTTCTCTCTCTCTTTCATGCACACACTCTCACTCCATCTTTCTCCCTCTCTCTCTCACTCCCTTTCTCTCTCTCTCTCTCTTTCTAATAGTAATACAACAGAACCATTAGTGCCTCTCTGCTGTAGTCTCTCTCAGATAAATGAGATCATTTGAAGTCTGAAAGCCAGCAGGTCTGAACTCAGACACAACTCACTAGTGGAGCCATCAGACCTTCTGTAAGTATGGGTTGGATAAAAATACAATATAATATAATATTGGCGATTATAGCAAATGGAGTGTGTCTCACAATGTATAAAACCACCTGGGTGAACCCTTTAACATGGCTGTGCTTCTTTACTTGACCAAAACAAATGTTTCTTATGTGAAAGCCGTGATGAATCAGAACACCCACAGAACACTCATCTGAAATGTCTGAGATTGAATGCTCACAGCTCAGAATAATAATTCTTGCGATTTGTCAGAGGGCTAATCTGCATATTGCAGTACTGTGATAGCAGTATTACAAATGTCAAGAATGTAATAATGATTAACAAATCATACATTGTGTAGACCTAGCCGCACCTCTCTCACTCTAAGACCTTTCATCCTCCTCACCACGTCTGACCAAGGCAGGCAACGGGTCAGAACGCTTCACGCTTTGGGGCACCACAGAGGGGGTATATTGGAAACTGCTGACCCAACAGGGCTCAACGGAGATTCGTGTTGACTCTTTTGAAGGTGCCTCTTTGATTTATTAAACCCATGTGATCTGGTTCCGTTCACTCCCTTGAATAATAAGCCACGTCTATCGATCTCGATCACACAAAACCAAACAAGTCACTGTCGGATACAGTCTCGCTGTTTATCGGAGTAGTTATGGCCACACAGTGAATATTCCCATTTTGAGTCTGAGGTGTAACCCAACAGATTTTTCCTATGGAGGACAATATAGCTAGAGATAACACACCACAGTACACTGAGTTTGAAATCACTTATCAGACATCAATTCCATTTGTTCTTTATGCTGTAAGTCGGTACGTTATCTGATCTTGGTGAAGAAGACCAATGTTTCTGTCAAACCCTTGGCTAAACAACTGCCGTTGTCTGTTAAGTTGGCAAGCAGCATAGCACAGATGATATTTCCAGTCTGGTCTCACCATCCTTCTCTGCCTTCTTGTGCAGACTCACTAATAGTTTCTGCCTTCACGTTGGCCTTAACGCCATCGTTGAAAACGTGTGTTGCTCTGCACGTACAGTGAAGAGTGATGGTGCCAGATCGGCCTGGCCCCCGTACACACAAACACACACGCACTGCTAATGAACAGCAGAAGACAGGGTCACGTCCATGGACGCGCGCGCGCGCGCGTGAGACGCTGGACACGAGCTGCAACACAGACACGACTTGGGAAACGTGGAGAATGAAAAGCAGAATCCAGAGAGACCACGGCGAGCTAGTGTTCATTAGAGAGTCAAATTGAATGATCTGAGCTCAGATAAACTTTTAACTATATATTTTCATTCTTTTCCTTTGCTTATCTGCATGAAGCACACAGAAAAATGGTCACTTCATTATTTGTGTGGATTCTGGAAGAACAAACAAACGTTTATTCCATTTAGTGTGAGTCATTGATTTATACCAGTCGAAGAGAAGGAAAACTAAAATACCTCACCCTGTGAGACTTGTGTGTCATTTTCAGAAGAGAAAAATGCTGCTGAATCCTGTGGGTCTTGGTTTGAATTAGGCGGTGAGCATTAGAGTGGGGAGGTCTAATAGCAAAAGAGCTATTTGGACTGTCACTGGGTCGCCTAGAACAAATTTATGCTGTTTACAAGTGTTTTTTTTGAAAGAGACGAACACATTAAGATGTTATTTAGCACTGCCTAAGTGTCTGAGTTCTCTCATACACCAGCAATAACACTTGGGATCGTGATGGGATCTTCTCTGTGGATTATATTTCATATACTTTATGTCATGTGAGTAATGATTGCAACATATGGACGAATCAGTCATGTTAATCACTCATGGATGTCACACATATGTGTCGCCGTGTGAATCGTTCAGGTGAATCACTCAGGTGAATCGTTCAGGTGAATCGTTCAGGTGAATCACTCAGGTGAATCGTTCAGGTGAATCACTCAGGTGAATCACTCAGGTGAATCGTTCAGGTGAATCACTCAGGTGAATCGTTCAGATGAATCGTTGTGCAGTTTGTCCATGTGTTTGTAACCTGCATTCGTCCACACATGAATGTGAGCACGTTGATTGGTTGGACAGGGCGCTGGGCACCGCCCATCTGGGGCACATTTGGTGGAACCGTTTCTCAGCCAATCGACGTCAAGATTTCATCGCTGCAACTAGATAAATAGATTATGCTCCTGACAAAGAGAAGAATGGAGGGTGGAAGTGAGGGAGGGAGGGAGAGATGGAGAGATGGAGAGGGGGAATATGATTAAATCAAAAGGGGCAAATTACAGCTTATCATTAAGCCAAGGATATCAACCATACGCTAAGTGGTGAATTGCATGTTTTACTCCTCCATCCACCTTCAGATCTCTCTCTCTCACACACACACACACACACACACACACATTCATGCTCACATAAAATGTGCAGACACAAGAACTCTCTCATTTCTGTGGAGCAAAACATGACAAGATTCTAGCAGCAATTAAAAGATTTTTATTGCCGGTCTTAAGCCGAAGAGGAAGAGCTCAATATTTCAGAAAGTGCCAGTGGGGTCAGACTGCTGGATGGAGCACAAACACACCCGGTCCTCAGACCCACGAGAGAAGACCCAGCAGAGAGACAGGGAGAGTGGAGAGACAGGTAGAGTGGAGAGACAGGAAGAGCAGATAAACAAATGAAGAGGAAGGGAGAGGAAGAGGAAGACACGCTCGAGATGAAGAAGCAATATTATTAAGCAATCACAATTCAATTTGTGAATCAGGAGTGTACGCCCGACCCACTACAGGGTGAGGTGGGGGTGTGGTGTGCGTGTGTGAGATTGATAGTGTAGGTGCTGATTATCTTGTATAGATATCAAGACCAACCAAATTAAATGTGACCACAGTCCTCTTGACAGAATATCCATTATAAATTACATTTATAATCTCAAGGGCCACCATGGGGGTTGGGAAGTGGGGGTGAGGGTATCTGAATATGTGTGTGTGTGTGTGTGACCAGAGCTCTTAGGAAGTTAGACGTGCTACAGTCAGCCCCACAGTCCCTGACACTGGTACAGCAGCGTGGAAATTCCACCTCTGGGAAACATGTCCCGCCCACATGGTGCAGGACACACCTCCCCCCCGCCCACATGGAGCAGGACACACCTCCCCCCGCCCACATGGAGCAGGACACACCTCCCCCCGCCCACATGGTCCAGGACACACCTCACCCCGCCCACATGGAGCAGGACACACCTCCTCCCGCCCACATGGTGCAGGACACACCTCCCCCCGCCCACATGGAGCAGGACACACCCCACCCCGCCCACATGGAGCAGGACACCCCCCCCCCCCCCGCCCACATGGAGCAGGACACACCTCCTCCAGCCCACATGGTGCAGGACACACCTCACCCCGCCCACATGATGCAGGACACACCTCCCCCCGCCCACATGGAGCAGGACACACCCCACCCCGCCCACATGGAGCAGGACACACCTCCCCCCGCCCACATGGAGCAGGACACACCTCCTCCCGCCCACATGGTGCAGGACACACCTCACCCCGCCCACATGATGCAGGACACACCTCCCCCCGCCCACATGGAGCAGGACACACCTCCTCCCGCCCACATGGTGCAGGACACACCTCACCCCGCCCACATGGTGCAGGACACACCTCCCCCTGCCCACATGGTGCAGGACACACCTCCCCCCCGCCCACATGGTCCAGGACACACCTCCCCCCCGCCCACATGGTCCAGGACACACCTCACCCCCGCCCACATGGTCCAGGACACACCTCCCCCCCGCCCACATGGTCCAGGACACACACCCCCCCCCCCCCCCCTCGCCCACATGGTCCAGGACACACCTCACCCTGCCCACATGGTGCAGGACACACAGAGACAGAGTCGTGTCACACAGGTCACCAACCTTCTGCTCAGAATCATCCTCCTTCTCTGCCGTGAACGCTGCAGGTAAAGTTATACCAGGGGTCTTCAATTAGTTTAAATGTTATTAGACACCCCTAGCAAATTAGAAATTTAAATTTACTGCAGAAGTAGCTGTGTGAACAGGTGAGGGTGTTTTCAGTATATTCAGATAACTTGATTCTATTTGATATAATTATTTCAGTTTTTTTATTTCTTTGAGATGAGGTTTCATCTGCAGAGGCTGTAAAATGGAGGTCATTTTGTTATGTCAGTTATTTCTCTCATGTATAATGACCTGCTTCCCTACCCCCCAACCCCTAACCCCTAACCCTTCCCCTAAACCTTAACCCTACCCCCTAACCCCTTACCCTACCTCAACCCCTACCCCCTACCCCTAACCCTACCCCTACCCCCTAACCCTACCCCTACCCCCTACCCATCTTGTGATACCACATGGTTTTCCTTCTTTGATGTGTGCTGTGTTTATTTTCTCCATGTGTGGCCACGCCCACTTTGTTAGCAACGTTCGCCACGTTGCCATAATCGTTATATTATGTACGTTATGTGTGTGTGTGTGTGTGTGTGTGTGTGTGTGTGTGTGTGTGTGTGTGTGTGTGTGTGTGTATCCCTTTGTTGAGCTCGGTCGATGCTGGTTATCGTCTACTGTGTTAGTGAATGTCTGTTTACCTCTCATTATGGTGTTTGTTAAATCACTTTCGTTTTCCAATTAAACGCCGTCTGTTTGGGGACTTGCACCTGTATGCTGCACCTGTCTCTCACCAGCACCTATAGCATAAAAGGTCTAAACAGGCAAATCACAAGCCCTGATTTTTAAAGCGGCGCCAGGTGCTGACATGAAAGAAGCGTTTAGAAAGGACCTGACTGAACACAGGAAGCCAATCAGAGGTGACAACAGTGCTGTTCTGGCGTGGTGCTTTTTCATTCAGTGGACAGTTGATGACATTCTCTTCATGTTTCGTGGCATGGGGCATTAATTTCACCACTGTGGCAGAAAATGAAACATGGCCTTGGAGTTGTAGCTTGTGTTTCCTGGTCGGGGAGCACGTTGTTCCAACACTCAGAGACGCACAGTCGGAAAACGACGCATTCCCGTCCACAGCAGGACTGCGGAGGAAGCAGAGAGTATTGGGGTAGCCGGGGTTATTTATTGAATTAAAAACCTGCAGTATCTATGGTGAACAGATGGGGTTGCTACAAAAGTATCCGATGTTGGGCGCCTCTCTCCGTGGACAGTGATGGAAGCCCAGAGGAACACAGGGCTTGTGTGGGCTTGGTGTGACACTGCTCACACTGGTCGCAATCCTCCTCACGTGGCATTTCCTGCTGCCATTAAAGCGTGGTCTTGTTGCACGGTGCCACTGCGTAAAGGTGTGTGGAGAGCTCACGCCTGGATCATTTGAGTCTCATGTCTCCCTCACTAGTGGTCTTAAGTGTCTGAGATTTGCAGACGAACCGGAAATGAACATTTGATGAGTTGTGGCCCATTGAAGTGGCAGGTGGTGTTGCTGGGAGAGGCTCTAGCAGACTGGCGTTCCTGCCATCACACTGGCTCCCTCACGCCACATTTTTCAAACGTTTTGCACGGACAACGTTTTGCTCTGAAACTGGAGCCAAGAGAACACCTGGTCTATCAGACACACACACACACACACACACACACACACACACACACACACACACACACACACACACACACACACACATACACACACACACACACACACACACACACACACACACACACACATACACACACACACACACACACACACATACACACACACATACACACACACACACACACACACACACACACACACACACACACACACACACACACACACACACACACACACACATACACACACACACACACACACACACACACACACACACACACACATGTGAGATCACACATATACTTACATCATAATTTACAAACACACCACCACGTACACACACACACACACACACACACACACACACACACACACACACACACACATACACACACACACACACACACACACACACACACACACATGTGAGATCACACATATACTTACATCATAATTTACAAACACACCACCACGTACACACACACACACACACACACACACACACACACACATGTGAGATCACACATATACTTACATCATAATTTACAAACACACCACCACGTACACACACACACACACACACACACACACACACACACACACACACACATACACACACACACATGTGAGATCACACATATACTTACATCATAATTTACAAACACACCACCACGTACACACACACACACACACACACACACACATGCCACACTTGCCAGCTATCATAAATCTAAGCTGCACTATTCTGTCTCACAACAAGTTACGCATGTTTGGATGTTCCAGTGTGTGTGTGTGTGTGTGTGTGTGTGTGTGTGTGTGTGTGTGTGTGTGTGTGTGTGTGTGTGATTTGGAAGAGGAGATTTGGCAGAAGAAATATAGATGGTAAGAGATGCAAAGGAAGAAGGTGGTTCAGATGGATAGAGAGATAGAGAGATGGATAGAGATGGAGGGATGTGGTGAACAGATAAATAGGTGATGATGTAAATACTAAGAGGAAGGGCGACTGGCGTGAGAGTGAGAGTCTATGTTAGTCATGGAGGCTTTGCCATTCTGGGCTTTGTCTTCTCCTCACGTCTCGTTCCCTTTAGCTCTGTGCATCTAGCAAGACGCAGGACGTCATTTACAGAGAACCAGCCATATCTCCATACCTGCAGGAACCCAGTGATGGGCCACTAGAAAGCAATAATATTCTTTTGTTGTCTAGTGTCTGTTTTGTTTGTTACATAGATTTCATCATTACCGTAATCATCACATTTGATTTTTTCTTTTATTCAAACCTCATAACATCAAAGGTATTTTCTAGAGTGCACAAGCCTCTGTTCACAAGTACTTCTAACAAAACAAATTAAAACCTCTTCTTGAAATATTTTAATATATTAATTTTATTATTAGTATTGTTTCCAGTTTTTAATGGATCACAGAAAAGCCTTTGGAGAGTCATACAGACTCATTACCATAAGACTCATTACCATGAGGCTCATTACCATAAGGCTCATTACCATAGTCACGGACATCCAGGTGGTATCAGGTGGAGAAGAAGCAGACCCACAGTGCTCGAGGTGGACACCACTCATTTTCTTCCCTAGAAGTGGTTGCAGGGACCTCCCACACAATGGTGAGGACAGTCACTCTGCCGTGAGATTGTACTATATGTCAGTGTGGGACTCATGACAGCTTCGTCATGATTACTGCAGTGCTAAGAATCTGCTCTTAGCTCGCTCTGTGCAAATGCAATATTTGCACAGCAAAGACAAGTCCAATTGGACAAAAAAACTTTTGTTTGTATTTTACTTTTTGGCATGTTGGAATCTCTCTGCATCACTCTCCATAATACCCCGAACTTCCGGCTGCGGTCGGGAGACGTTTGTGGATGGTGAGTGAACGCGTTTGCTCAGAGTCTTCAGTTTGTGGCCTGTTTTTCATTTTTATTCAGGTGAGGCTTCAGTGTGGAAGCTGACTCATCACTAAGAGACCTGTGAGATGCTCCTGTCACTGCAGTACACCACAGCCCTGCTCTAATTTGCCACCTACCAGTTACAAATATATTTGTGCTACGACAGACAGAGTTTAGCTCATGTTATCTGTCCGTCCTCCATTACCACAACACAGGACAGCAGATCTGTCTTTCTCCTTTTTGACTAATTGAGGCAATCACATAAAGCTGAAACTAATATGTTTTACACACAGCAGCTCCCAGGCATGCGGTGTCTCTCGCAGGTCAAGTGCCAGCTAATTAACTGGTGATTAAACCCTCAGTATGGTGATTTAGTGGTTAAGGGTGCTTCAGAAGGAACAAGTGCTGTATGTTGGGCTCTGATAGGGCAGTTTTCCTGTTCCAGTGAGGTTGTGTATACACTTGCGTATATCACGGTGTTACAGTGACTTTATCTTATTTATTGCTGCCTTTGCATTTTTAAGACAGATGTTTTTTCAAGTGTTTCCTTATTGCTAACAATAAACTTTAAAGCTTTGCAGATAATGGAAACATCAAATTACCAAGAGTGTGGCATTTTTCTGTTTATTTCACATTTCAGCTTACAATTCCAACCATTTTGGGCAACATGGTGGCTTGGTGGTTAGCACGTTTGCCTCTCAGCACTGGGGTCTTGGGTTCAAGTCCCTATCTGAGTGGAGTTTCCATGTTCTCCCTGTGTTTGCGTGGGTTTCCTCCGGGATCTCCGGTTTCCTCCCACAGTCCAAAAACATGGAGGTTAGGTAAATTGGCAGTCAATAAAAAATTCTCCCTGAGTGTGTGTCTGTGTCTCTATGTTCAATAAAAAGTAGTGTCTGTGTCTGCGTGCGTGTGTGTGCTTGTATGCCCAGTGGTGGATGGTGCTTTGCCACTAGGGTCTGTCCTCTCTCCCCTTCCTGCACCCCATTCAGTCCCCCAGGGGGCTGTGGCTTCCGGTAGAGAGTACGCTGTGCGCAATTGGCTGCCGCTTCTCGCCTGTGTGTGTGTGATTGATTGTCTGTGACTTGTACCTGTGTTAAATTGTAAAGCGCCTTGGGAATCTGGAAAGGCGCTATATAAATTGAACATTCATTCATTCATTTTAAGCATTTTTATAAATGTGTGTTATTTCCCCCTCCTGTCGGCCTCCATCACCCTTGGCTCCTCTATGAAGGGTCTTGCATAACATCTTAGCTGTTCCCAGGGCTGCATCTTCTGGGAGTGGACAGAGATGTTCCTGGGATCTGCTGAAGCCACTCCCCCAGTGTGGGGTTCAGTGATCAGGTTACCACGGGAACCATGGTTACTTTCACGTTCACGTATCTTTTCTAGGTCTTCTCTCAGTTCTTGGTGTTTCTAGAGATGTTTTGTGTTCCTTGGTCCTGATGTTGCTGTCACGTGAGATCACATCTACCACCGTGGTCCTTTTCTGCTGTTTGTCCATCACTAGGTCTGGTTGCTTAGCTGAGTTTCATTTGGTCAGACCCAAAGGATCTTAGCTCGATCAGCACCACGTTTGGGGGTGAATCTTTTACCAGTCCAGCCCATACCCAGCACAGATGTGTCTGTATATTATGCCAGTATTATGTGTCCCGTGTGCGCTCTGCCTGCTAGCATCTTGCTGTTTTGTGCAGGATTGTCTCAGGGGCATGACTGCATAGCCTTGGGTCTTGCCTGGTGTGGTAGAACACAGACTCTACACAAATCTCCCCAAAAGAGTTCAAGATGTGCAAAGGGTGGGCACACTGAGTACTGACTTCTGTGTGTAGAAACCATCTTGTTCTGAAATTTGTGTGTTTTTAATTTTGTGTATATATTTCCTGTAGTTTAAGTCTGTATCTTAATTATATATGATCATATTACACACACACACACACACACACACACACACACACACACACACACACACACACACACGCGCACACACACACACACACACACACGCACACACACACACACACACACACACACACACACACACACACACACACACACACACACATATATATATAAATATATATATATAATAGCTGCTCTATGCAATATTCCTGTTAAGCTGATTATGGAGGCTGATAAGAGGAGTTAGAACTGCAATCTGTGGCGATCAGCAAAAAGATCTGACAGGATGGGATAAAAAACAGGGGAAGAGAGAGAGAGAGAGAGGGAGAGAGAGAGAAGTAGGGAGAGAGGGAGAGAGAGAGGTAGGGAGAGAGGGAGAGAGAGAGGTAGGGAGAGAGGGAGAGAGAGAGGTAGGGAGAGAGAGAGGTAGGGAGAGAGAGAGGTAGGGAGAGAGGGAGAGAGAGAGGTAGGGAGAGAGAGAGAGGTAGGGAGAGAGAGAGAGAGAGAGAGAGGTAGGGAGAGAGGGAGAGGTAGGGAGAGAGAGAGAGAGAGAGGTAGGGAGAGAGGGAGAGGTAGGGAGAGAGAGAGAGAGAGGTAGGGAGAGAGGGAGAGGTAGGGAGAGAGAGAGAGAGAGGTAGGGAGAGAGGGAGAGAGAGAGGTAGGGAGAGAGGGAGAGGTAGGGAGAGAGAGAGAGAGAGAGGTAGGGAGAGAGGGAGAGAGAGAAGTAGGGAGAGAGGGAGAGGTAGGGAGAGAGAGAGAGGTAGGGAGAGAGGGAGAGAGAGAGGTAGGGAGAGAGGGAGAGAGAAGTAGGGAGAGAGAGAGAGAGGGAGAGAGAGAGAGGTAGGGAGAGAGGGAGAGAGAGAAGTAGGGAGAGAGAGAGAGGTAGGGAGAGAGGGAGAGAGAGAGAGAGAGAGAGGTAGGGAGAGACATAGAGGGAGGTAGGGAGAGAGAGAGAGAGAGAGAGAGAGAGAGAGGGAGAGACAGAAAGGGAGGTAGGGAGAGAGGGAGAGAGAGAGGGAGAGACAGAAAGGGAGGTAGGGAGAGAGGGAGAGAGGGAGAGAGGGAGAACTGAATGTCAGGAGTTTGATCAAAGGGTTAGTTGTATGAATATGCATGGCACATCACTCCTTGTTAACGTGCAGGCTGTGTTGTGGATGCTGGCCTGTTTTCTAGCTCTTATTTCACTCTCTCATCTCTCACGTTTTAAATCGGGATTACTTTAGCTTCCCTGGAGAACAGACGGGCTCTCACTGTCTGCCTAAAATCAGGAATGCTTCCATAGCGTGCAACCTGTGAGGGAAACTGAGACACAGACAGACAGACAGGCAGACAGACAGACAGACAGACAGACAGACAGGTGAAGAGAGACAGGGAGGTAGGACAGAAGACACGCCTGTCGTGTGGGGTGTCAATGTGCAGTAAGCATGTGAGGAGACGTATGTATGGGGGATGAGGAGGAGAGCATGCTGGGAAGGTTTCTATGTTCATCTGGTGACAACATCTTAACTGAACTGACAAACAAACAGGGATTATTTGGTGAGTTTGACTTTGTCTTCAAAGATACATCAGCATATCAGTGGATCACTTATAGGTTTGGTTTACATTAATGTTCAAGATGCCAGGCAAAATAAATCGAACTAAACAATACAAAAGGATTACATATAGACAGAAGGAAAATCAGAGAGAGAGAGAGAGAGAGAGAGAGAGAGAGAGAGAGAGAGAGAGAGAGTGATTTTTGCTGTGATTTTCAGTAAAACACTATAACCAGCCACTTTTAAAAGAAATTCCACTTTGCTGTTTACTAGATATTTTTGAAGTAAAACTAACACATCTAAAGGTCTCATTGCTGTGTTCCATAAACGTGTACAAGCTCAACACCAATTCAACTCATACACTACCACTGCTGTGTCAGAACCCCTGCTGTGCTGAGAATGGTTCACCACTCAAATAACATCTTATCAGCCGTGGTCCTGTGATCAGAGAGTGAAGAGTGTGAGAGTGGAGGGTGTGTGTGTCACACTGCATGGTCATGGAGTGTCGCATCTCATACCCCCAGTGCTCAGTTGCCCACTGTCAGTTGGTAATATGGCTAAATGTTATTCATTAGTTTAAGTGGCTGGGATTACTAATTTAGCCTAATTAAAAACATTTAATGAACTAATTTGATGGGTTTTTTATGCAATATTTCATTACAATGAACTGCTGTGTCTTTTACGCTCATTAATGTAATGCTTTGTTCATATTTTCAACAGAGGTGACCATATTTTATATTCAGAACAGAATGAAACTGAAAAAAAAATAGATTTTTTTTCAAATTTAAAATGTAGAAAAATATTAATACATAATGAAATATTGTTCATGGAGTAATCATTATTCATTTGTGTACATTATTGGAAATGAAAACCAATATGCAAAGACCAAACTATAGTCATTTTATGTTCTTGGTGCTTTAAAGTTGTAAGATGTCAGTTACTGAGCAAGAAATTAAATAAGAAAACTTCAACAGAGAGGAACATTAATTGAGTCACGGCTTCTGTTTAATTATTTACTGATAATTCATTATTATTTAATATCAGTGATGTGGCCTTAGTCTCCCACAGTTATCCACACCTGATTGTCTCACTGTGAACAACTCAGGGATCAAACCCTGACTAAACCAGACCAGCAGACTCACCCCTGGCTCTGGCAGTAAACCCATCAGAAGCTAAAACTAACGGGCCGGGCCTTGGGCAGGCAAAAACAATTATTACAAAAATCTTACGAGCCAGGTCTTGGGCAGGCAAAAAAATGCAAATTTATGTTGAGTACAGATCAAAAATAATTACAAAACCTGTTCCTTTGGAAACTTTACCTAGGAGGTGAGTGGACTGAATATAAACGCATGCCAAAAATCCCACAACCTTTTGTAAAGATTCCAATACAAATCTGGCTAAAAATATTAGAGTCCGTATTTGAACTAATTTTATATGGCAGCCGAACGTGGGGGGGCTGCTGATCATTCAAGAATTTGGCAAATGGAACAAGCACCTAGTTGAGACCTTGTGTGCGTAGTTTGGAAGCACATTTTAAAGTACACAAACAATTAGACAAATATTTGTTATTTAACTGATACAGAAAAGCTGTCTGGTGCTAAACAGACCCAACATGACTGCCTACCCGATCACTGCCACTGACAGTAAGACGGAGAAGACCCTCAATAAGCACTGTGTCTGAGAGGAGAGGACAAAAGAGGTCCAATAGACCAAAGGCCCGTCAGCGGTGTGACCCAAACGAACCAGAGAGAACCACAAATCGAAGAAGGAGGCATGAAATTCAGGCACACGGAGGAAAGATTCTTTAACAGAATAAGTTAAGAATGTACCAATCTCACCAGTCCCTTACAAGAAGAAATGGATGCATCTGTTAAGGGAATACAGACAGTGGTTTTGTCCAGCAATACACACAACACACACACACACACACACACACACACACACACACACACACACACACACACACACACACACACACACACACACACACACACACACACACACACACACCTCATCCTTACCCTCCTGTTTCTGCTTCTCTTGCCAGACAATCTTTACAATGTTCAATTCGAGGTTGTAAATCTGTGATCCTCCATGGCTTCTATTACACTGTTCCTTTGTGTTATTCTCGGGCTTTTAGGTTGGCCAAACACAATCTATCTCTGCTGTATACATCATGCCAATAGGGAGCAATGAATTGAAAACTGTATTGAACTGAAGGTGTGTGTTAAAGAGAGGATGAAGAATGGGGGATGTGACCCACAGGTGAGACCCACAGGTGAAGACCCAACCTCTGTCATGTCTCAGATCTGGCTATACACCCAGTGACTATAGTGCAGGACCATGCCATTAATGAGCCTATGAATGACTCACTGCTTGCAGTGCCCCAGGGCCGCCTCTCTGGCGCTGGTCTGAGATCAGTTCTGACGTCACTTGCCCATGCAGATGGCGCTTGTCTCTTTATGGCCTAAAGCAGGAAGCGTTTGCTCTGACCCAGGAGGGGTAAAGTGTGGCGGGGCAAAAGAAGGCGCGTGAAGGGGCATTTAAAGAAGTGGCTAAATGAGAGGCTACTCTCTGAGTCACGTATTTCTCCCGCGGGGGCCGCAGCCATTCCTGACAGCTTCACTAAATCGGCTCTTTCCGGCCACATGGGTGCAAGGCTGTATTTCTTCCCACATAACGTCTACAGAAGCATCTCCTGCACCCACAGACTCTCAGATACAACATTCATATTTCATAAAGCCCAGCCTCTCTGAAAGTTTGTCTGGCCTTTATATATTTGTGTATATATACCCTCCTCCCCTCCCAAGTCATGGACACAAAGCGAACTACGGACTACAGAGAGGCAAACATCAGGCCCTGTACGGGAGGGTGTATAACTCCTCACATCTTTAACACTGTCAGTCATCACCATGTAACAAAAGACGCACCAAACACTCAATCGACTGAACAAAACAGAGAAAAGCAGGAGACAAAGAGACCGAATGGTGAACAGGACTGAGAGCGTCTGTAGCCTCTGGTCCATATAGACTCTGTTAATAGTCATGTCGATATCGGCTGCTCTAAATGGCGATATTACAGGAGCCCCGCGATATGTAAATCCTCCTCTAACACATCATAGTGTTTTCATTTTCATATGTGCTGTGAGCGTGTTGATCAGTCGTGCGTGTTCCACACGGGTGCTCTGTGGGAGCTGTGAAGAACCACGACACTCATATCATCTGACAGACCCAAACCGTGTTGGTCAGGGCACGACTGCTACAGCTGCACACCAAGGGTTCCCCGGTGCACGTTAATACTCCACAGTGGACATTATGATTGCAGTATGTTGCAATGTAATTGCAATACAATATTTTGGTCCATATTGTGCAGTCCTTATGCACACCTACACTCCAAAGGAGAAGGTCTCAGAAGAGATTTTTCCAAAGCAGCGAGCACATTGAATATTGATGTTCTCGTGCATTCAGGGGCTGGCTTTTATCTCTCTATCTCTATTTCTCTCTCTCTCTCTCGCTCTCTCTCTCTCTCTCTCTCTCTCTCTCTCTCTCTCTTTAAGACACTCCCTCATACCTCATTACTACATAGAACCAGCAGCATCCCTGCATACATAGCCTCCCCAAAACGCCATCTACAGCACCACCTGTGTGTGAGGCTCAGAGCTATGGAGCACTGGTTACACACAGCTCATTTGCATATGGTGTTGGGAGTCTGCGTTTTCACATACAACAAGGTGAAACCGTGTGAGTGTGAGTCACAACCCACCTGAGCTGAAAAGTGTCATTACCACTGATGGAGTAAAGAACACACACACCATTACAGATCAGTCATGAGATCATTACACAATCAGGAGAATGAAATGCATGAACACAAATGTGACAAAATCATTGTTAACAACCTCTTGGTTAAAGACTAATGAATGTCTGAAATTAAAGTATGAAATCTCACCTTCAGTCAATTAACCCGTTAGCAGGTTAGCAGGAAATTAAACACAATGTATAGAGATATTATATAGACTTTCAAGTTTGACCCATTTTAGATTCCTGATGTGAGGACACTATGGTGTGCTAGGTCAGAATCACTACCATGGCCTCCGGTGAACACAGGAAAACAATCCTCCAGTCCAATTTCTGTTTACTGGAGAAGACAGCGTGAAAATGTGAGCTGAGTGGAATAAAATCTTACGGCACATTAGACAGGAAGCGGCTTCCTCACCTCTAACCGCCGTCGTGAATCTCCCGCCCGCCGGACGCAGACCTGTGTGACGCGTGGAGAGCCTCGCACTGCCACACAGACCGGCAATTTCAGCGGCAGACACTAGCAGTGGTGTGTTCGTTATCGTTTGTTATTCACGCGTTATTGCCCATTAAAGTCCACTCATAGACTTTACAACTCCTGTCCCTCCCAATTCCCTCCCAGTTCACTCCCAGTTCCCTCCCAATTCTCTCCCAGTTCACTCCCAGTTCCCTCCCAGTTCCCTTCACGGGCGACGTCGTTTGCGCCACTGTTAAACGTCGATGTTACATCACAGGTCTTTACCGCCCGCAGTGATGCAGGCCGGCCGGTCCGGACCCGCGTTCTGGTGTGCTTATTATGGACACCTGTGACGCAGGAGGTAAAGGACTGATGGATGGATTGGGGGAGAGATGTGTGAGACATCAGGAAACTTTGTCTGCTGGAGGTATTTTAAAAGAGACAGACTCACGGCGGTGTTCCCGCACATTCATTTGTCATTTTTTGATTTTCAGAAGTTATTTCAGATGGAAAGCATAATAATCAGGTGTCATAGTTCTATATTTTCTAATATTAGCTGGATTTTGTGCTCCCAAAACAACCTGATGGCTTGTAAAGGGGTGAGAATGGACCTCTACTGGACCAACGGTGTAGTAAAGACATGGCAAATGACCCAGTCAAAAATAGCTTCAGGTCACAAGAAAACAGCTTATATTGTCAAATCTTCTCTTCTGCCACTATCCATCTTTCTTGTCGGTCAGCTGTCGGCAGTAGGCTAAATCCCTGAGCAGCACAGATTTGTGTGTAATCTGAACTTCTGACCAGACGTAACTGTCTCTGACTCCTTTGGTGTCAAAACACTCTGCTCTCTGTCCATTTTGATGGCACAGTGGGTGTTTGTGTGTGTACCACTTTCATCGTGTGACTACGTCAGTGTTTCTGTACCAATTTGCACTAGCAGGTGTGTGGAACCTGAAATTGCCTCAAATTGTGTGTGTGTGTGTGTGTGTGTGTATAGATCTTATCAGTTGTCAAGTATTTGGACTGGCAGTATTTTTCTTCCAGGTGGCTTAGCCCAGAAGTGGACAGGCAGCTCACGATTGTAATCTTCAGACAGCCGATTTAGCCACTTACCCTGATGAAGATAAGCAAGCTTTAGCCCCCGATAACATCTCAGAAAAGAGGCTTGTCTTTTTCCAAAAGCTTTCCATGCAATCAATATGGGAAAATCCTATACCAGATTGTTTGTATTGTAACAGAGGCAGAAACACACACACACACACACACACACACACACACACACACACACACACACACACACACACACAAAGTTATGCAATTACACAAATAGCTCACAAACTAACCTTGATAATTGCCACTACAGGGGGGCTGTCACTCTCTCACTCAGGTTCACCCACAGACCTTGTCACACATGCATTGAGCATAAAACACATGAAGTCAGTTTCAGGTCAGATCAGACTGCACATTGGTGCCATGTGGCGTTCTCTGGGGGTTTCACTTCATGTACCTCAGCTGTGTGTTAGTCTCACTGACCTCGCGGGGACCGCGGCCTTCTGGGAAGGGCACTAACCCGAGGGCCGAGCGCAGACCGCCGCCTTCTTTTCGTTCCTGAGTTTATTCCCGTTCAGACGCATGGCAGCGCCTCCGCGCTCACGCACCGCTTTGACCTTCGAGCAGGAGACCAATTAGAGGCAGCCGCCGGCCCGGACCCTGGCCAGGGCTTTTTCAGATCGATGCCAACATGGAGCGTGGCGGCCTCCGTCCACTTTGGCTTTTAAAGGCGGGCTTTCATTATGGCGCTCGACGGAGTCGCGGTGGCCTGCGTGGTGGACGCAGCGGACACGCTCCAATTTGGCCGTGCGCTTGTCAAACGTGGCAGAGACAGATGCGGGGACCTAGTGCACACACACACACACACCACACACACACACACACACACACACGTGCGCGTAAACCACCCCAGCCAGGCCTTATTAAGCCTGTCCCTACAGTGTCATTCCTGGGACTTTTCTGATGAGCTGCAAATAAACGTGACGCGGTTTAGACGCTCTTCCTCGCCCTGCACCACCTTCCCTCTGTGTTTTCAGGGCCCTCTGCACCACCGCCCTTAAGCCCAGCCAATTTGTCACGGCGTGGAAGCTGGAAATGTTGAGATAATAGGTTTAGGTATTGCAGGGGCGATCTCAGGCATTGTTTGCTACACCTTATTGAATCATAATGAGGAGACGTAGTGAAGGACGCCGTACCCAGCAGGGAAGGAAACTGTGTCTGAGCTCCATTAATCAAGCTCCTCTCGACCATGGATGTGCAGGAGAGACTACACCTGCTTAACTCCCAGAGGTCTGGAGTCTGTGGGGTTTAGTCCCTGCCCTGAGGTACCTCGCCCTGAGTTACCTCGCACTGAGTTACCTCGCCCTGAGTTACCTCGCACTGAGTTACCCCGCCCTGAGTTACCCCGCCTTGAGTTACCCCTCCCTGAGTTACCCTGCCCTGAGTTACCCTTCCCAGAGTTACCCCTCCCTAAGTTACCCTTCCCTGATTTACCCCGCCCTGAGTTACCCCTCCCTGAGTTACACCGCCCTGAGTTACCCCGCCCTGAGTTACCCTTCCCTGAGTTACCCTTCCCTGAGTTACCCCGCCCTGAGTTACCCCGCCCTGAGTTACCCCTCCATAAGTTACCCTGCCCTGAGTTACCCCACCCTGAGTTACCCTTCCCTGAGTTACCCTTCCCTGAGTTACCCCGCCCTGAGTTACCCTTCCCTGAGTTACCCCGCCCTGAGTTACCCTGCCCTGAGTTACCCCTCCCTGAGTTACCCTTCCCTGAGTTACCCCGCCCTGAGTTACCCTTCCCTGAGTTACCCCGCCCTGAGTTACCCCGCCCTGAGTTACCCTGCCCTGAGTTACCCTTCCCTGAGTTACTCTTCCCTGAGTTACCCCGCCCTGAGTTACCCCTCCCTGAGTTACCCTTCCCTGAGTTACCCCGCCCTGAGTTACCCCGCCCTGTGTTACCCCGCCCTGAGTTACCCTTCCCTGAGTTACCCTGCCCTGAGTTACCCTTCCCTGAGTTACCCCGACCTGAGTTACCCCTCCCTGAGTTACCCTGCTCTGAGTTACCCTGCTCTGAGTTACCCCGCCCTGAGTTACCCTTCCCTGAGTTACCCCGCTCTGAGTTACCCTTCCCTGAGTTGCTCTTCCCTGAGTTACCCCTCCCTGAGTTACCCTTCCCTGAGTTACCCCTCCCTGAGTTACCTCGCCCTGAGTTACCCCTCCCTGAGTTACCTCACCCTGAGTTACCCCTCCCTGAGTTACCCTTCCCTGAGTTACCCCGCCCTGAGTTACCCCTCCCTGAGTTACCCTGCCCTGAGTTACCCCTCCCTGAGTTACCCTTCCCTGAGTTACCCCGCCCTGAGTTACCCCTCCCTGAGTTACCCTTCCCTGAGTTACCCCGCCCTGAGTTACCCCGCCCTGTGTTACCCCGCCCTGAGTTACCCTTCCCTGAGTTACCCTGCCCTGAGTTACCCTGCCCTGAGTTACCCTTCCCTGAGTTACCCCGACCTGAGTTACCCCTCCCTGAGTTACCCTGCTCTGAGTTACCCTGCTCTGAGTTACCCCGCCCTGAGTTACCCTTCCCTGAGTTACCCCGCTCTGAGTTACCCTTCCCTGAGTTGCTCTTCCCTGAGTTACCCCTCCCTGAGTTACCCTTCCCTGAGTTACCCCTCCCTGAGTTACCTCGCCCTGAGTTACCCCTCCCTGAGTTACCCTTCCCTGAGTTACCCCGCCCTGAGTTACCCCTCCCTGAGTTACCCTGCCCTGAGTTACCCCTCCCTGAGTTACCCTTCCCTGAGTTACCCCGCCCTGAGTTACCCCGCCCTGAGTTACCCTTCCCTGAGTTACCCCACCCTGAGTTACCCTGCCTTGAGTTACCCTTCCCTGAGTTACCCCGCCCTGAGTAACCCCGCCCTGAGACTGTGCTGTACTCTGCAGGGTGGCAGATCTCTAGCACAAAGCACTGTAACCAGGTCTTTCCATGAGTTCTAGTCAAACACCGTGAAGGTATCGTTGGAAGTCACAACATTTTCCACGACCTTTAACCTGAACATGATGGTATTATCAGCAGCTTGGCGAGGATTTTCTCCCTATTGATTGGCTGCGATCCACAACAGCCAAAGTGAGCTGGTAGACGAGCCAGAGGAGAAATACGTTATGCAGCAACCTCAGTGTATTTTCAGCTGCATTTATAGGAAAGTTTTAAACAAACTAAAACATATTAGTATATATTAGTATATAAACATATAAAGTATAATATTGGGGTGT
>NW_027506892.1:1311808-1321808 GCF_052324685.1 Brachyhypopomus gauderio
GAATAACAAATACGGGAACGTGCGTCTGAAGCCACATGCTTCCATGCTAAACTGGGAGTACATGCAAGTGAAGGAAAACAGAGAATAGACTCTACATTCAAGCACTGTCATGCACTAACACTCCACACACGGTGTGCAGGGAGAGGAAAGAATATTGATTTAGGTGTAAGGCAGATATGGAGGGAGAGATGGAGAGAATCAATAACGGGTGGATAACCAGGTGAAAGAATAAATACGCTGGAACCAAAGACAATATATAGAGTGAATGAACCACCGCTTCCTCTTCAACACCGTCCCCACTACTCAGTGTTTTGTTCTTAGGTCTAATTCTCTACCTCGCCCGGTAGTCATGCGTGACAATACTGGCGGCCATGTTACATGGCCGAGCTGCAGATGCTAATTAGCAACGCTAACGGTGGATCATGTGCGCTCATCCTCTCCTTCTCCCACTGCTGTGGCAAGACCGGCAGCCACTGAGGGCAGTCCCACGCTCGAATGATCTTTACCCCCCCCCCCCCCCCCCCCCCGAAAAGGTCACAGAAGAGCTCAGAAGCACAATTTAAAACAAACCCTGTCGGCCCACTGCTAGGCCGCTGTGCTTGTTAGCGAGACAGCAAGGCAGAAACAGTTGGCCGGTCATTCCCAGCGTAGAGCAGACACAGGGAGGCACGGCGGTGGGCCGTTCAAACGCTTGTGACGTGTGCGCCCGCATGGTCGTCAGTGACGATGGTGTCTGACAGGCGAGAGCTGCCTCGCTGAAACAGCTGCTGGTTTAACTGGGTCCTTTCAAGTCAGAGCTGTAGGACTTCACGAAGACGTGAATCGCTGGAGTCTATAGAAGAACTTGCGCCTTCATCTTTCCAAGCTTCAGAGAAATTTGAAAGGGAAAAAAGCAAACACAACAATATAAAAATCAGAACACGGTCAGATTTGGATTTAAAATTGAAATTATCACCCATAGTCGTCTGAGCACAAAGCACCAGCTACTGGAGGTGGAGGGGGGGGGGGGGGTGCAGGTACTGGGACACTGCTCTGCTGGTGACCGGGCTGCAGCCTCCACCATAGCCCCTAACCCCACTGGAGTGTATTTCGCTGTCATTATATCACATTGCAAGAAAACCTCCCCTCACCTCCCCTCACCTCCCCGCCTCTCCCTGACACAGTTATGTCCTGCCAGAGAGTATTTCCTCATGTCTGATGGCTGGGCAGAAACTCGCTGTGCCTAAACCCCTCTCATCCTTTTCTGGCTGTGCCTATCAGAGCGTGAATCTCCCTCTCCCTCTGGTTCACTGTCACACGGGAGATGAAAGTCCTGTCGATCAGCTTACCGGGAGTGGGGGCGCGTGGGGGGGGGGCAGAGATATGACCTTTAAGAGAAAGAATAGGGAGTGATATACAGTAAGTGCAGAGATGGGATGAACACCTCAGCCCAATAGAGAGGAGGATGCAGTGAGAGAGATTTGGAGGGAAATATGAGATACGGAGAAGCGGAGAAGATAAGGTGTGGTGGGGAGAGAGAGAAAGAAAGGGAGAGAAAGAAAGGACGAGAGAAATAGGGATCGTGTGATAGATTTAGCAGATTTGGGAGAGGAAGCCTGAGTGGAATAACATTAGAGGGGGATGGAGGCGGGAGGAAGACCCCGACCGGCCCGTAAAGCCCAACCCATCTCTCTGAATCCAGAACTGGGCACTAAATCCATCTCCCTGCAGTGGGACGAGAGCTTTGTGTGAACCAAGCCGTTTGCAGGAGCACAGGCAGCTGGTAAATAATGCAGATACTTTTCTTCATTTCTGCAGACGTACATGCACTCGGCCCTCAGCCCGGCGCTTCCAAAGTGCACTTATTAGAAAGTCACTTCTCCTTTCAGCGCTCCCTTCACCACATTCTTTCTTTCTTTCTTTCTCTCTCTCTCTTCTTTTTCCATTTTCTCTACACACTCTCTCATTTCCTGTCATACTTAACAAGAGCTATATCCCCAGACTGTAATCTCAGAAGGTCCAGGGCCAGCACACTCCAAAATGGAAGTTAAAAAAATTAAATAAATAAATCGCAGCCATTACTCACTAGTGCGCGTGCGTGTGTGTGTGTGTGTGCATGTGGTTGTGTGTGTGTGCATGTGTATGTGTGTGTGTGCATGTGGTTGTGTGTGTGTATGTGTGTGTGTGTGTGTGTGTGTGTGTGTGTGTGTGTGTGTGTGCATGTGGTTGTGTGTGTGTGTGTGTGTGTGTATGTGTGTGTGTGTGTGTGTGCATGTGGTTGTGTGTGTGTGTGTGTGTGTGTGTGTGTGTGTGTGTGTGTGTGTGTGTGCATGTGGTTGTGTGTGTGTGTATGTGTGTGTGCATGTGGTTGTGTGTGTGTGTGTGTATGTGTGTGTGTGTGCATGTGGTTGTGTGTGTGTGACCATGACGAGTCTCTCGGCTGCGTCAGCTCTGAGGTTCTGGTCCCATTTCCACTCTCAGGGTGTGAGGGGGTCCTGGTTTGAGCCCCAGGCCACTGTACTGTTTTACCATGTAATTGGCAGCTTACAGCGCAGCCAGTGGTGAGCAGGGGGGACGGGGGGGGACAGGGGGGACGGGGGGGACGGGGGGGACGGGGGGGGGGGGACGGGTGGCACTGCCTCTCCTGAGCTCGCTGGATGGGACTCACACGGGCGGCTGATTGGATCCGAGTGCTGAAGGCTTTAAGCTGCCTGCTGCCTTCACAGTCACATCACAGCGATGGCACTTCTGCTTCTGTCTCACCTCTCTCCCCTCTTTCTCTCTCTCTCTCCTCTCTGTTATTCTCTTTCTCTCTCCCCACTTCTTCTGTCTCTCCTCTTTTCTTCACTCTCTCTTCTCTCTCTCTATTCTCTTCTCTCTCTCGTTCTCTCCTCTTTCTTCTCTTTCTTGCTCCCTTGCTCTACCTGCGTACCTCCACTTTCCTCCACTCTCTCTCTCTCTCTCTCTCTCTCTCTCTCTCTCTCTCTCTCTCTCTCTCTATTGCCTCTTGCTGGTAATAGTGTGGAAAGGGCATCATCTGATTCGTTCGACTCATTTCCCACTCTGACTCTTTTAGATCTGCCCAGACAGGGAGGGGGAGGCAGTGTAATGGAGGGTTGTTACTATCACCCCCTACATCAGTCCTGGACTGAGCCTCCTTGGACAGGAGCAACAGGAAAAGAAATTCACGCATAATGGGGGAAAATACAAATCACTAAATGAAAACAAGCAATAAAGGGGCGGTGGGATTGCGGTGGGATTGTGGGCCGCTCCATCTGAGGCTGGTGTGTCCACCACAGACAGCTGCATCACTTCAGCTCCGCTGCTTCTGCGTAACGAACCCCACGACCAGGACGCTGGAACCCCCAAAACTCCCTCCTAGCTGTCAGCTGCAGTGGGGAAATTATCCTACAGTCCACTCTGGCCTAAATGTGTGTGTGTGTGTATGTGTGTGTGTGTGTGTGTGTGTGTGTGTGTGTGTGTGTGTGTGTGTGTGTGTGTGTGTGTGTGTGTGTGTGTGTGGTCTGTGCAGACATCTGAAGAGAGATGAAAGGAATTAAATTTCTTTCAGGTCATTTTGCCTCGAGGGTGTTTACAAATGTTAAAGTGAGAGAGATCTGTAAGAAATCAGCAAGGAAGAGTTGCATAGAGTTATCACAATGTAGTTGGGTATCAATGTGTAATGGGGTATCAGTGTGTAGAGGGGTATCACTGTGGAGTGGAGTATCACTATGTAGTGGGGTATCACTGTGGAGTGGGGTATCACTGTGCAGTGGGTTATCACTGTGTAGTCGGATATCACTGTGCAGTGGGGGTATCACTGTGGAGTGGGGTATCACTGTGGAGTGGGGTATCTCTGTGTAATGGGGTATAACTGTGTAGTGGGGTATCACTGTGTAGTGGGGTATCACTGTGGAGTGGGGTATCACTGTGGAGTGGGGTATCACTGTAAAGTGAGTTATCACTGTGGATTGGGGTATCGCTGTGTAGTGGGGTATCACTGTGGAGTGGGGTATCACTGTGGAGTGAGTTATCACTGTGTAGTGGGATATCACTGTGTAGTGGGTTATCACTGTGGAGTGAGTTATCACTGTGTAGTGGGTTATCAATGTGTATTGGGGTATCACTGTGGAGTGGGTTATAACTGTGGAGTTGGGTATCAATGTTTAGTGGGGTATCACTGTAGAGTGTGTTATCACTGTGTAGTGGGGTATCACTGTGTAGTTGGATATCACTGTGGAGTAAGTTATCACTGTGTAGTGGGGTATCACTGTGTAGTTGGATATCACTGTGGAGTAAGTTATCACTGTGTAGTGGGGTATCACTGTGGACTGAGTTATCACTGTGTAGTGGGGTATCACTGTAGAGTGAGTTATCCCTGTGTAGTGGGATATCACTGTGTGGTGGGTTATCATTGTAGTGGCTTATCAGTGTGGAGTGAGTTATCACTGTGGAGTGAGTTATCACTGTGTATTGGGGTATCACTGTGTAGTGGGGTATCACTGTGGAATGGGGTATCACTGTAAAGTGAGTTATCACTGTGGATTGGGGTATCACTGTGTAGTGGGTTATCATTGTAGTGGGGTATCACTGTGGACTGAGTTATCACTGTGTAGTGGGGTATCACTGTAGAGTGAGTTATCACTGTGTAGTGGGATATCAGTGTGAAGTGGGGTATCAGTGTGGAGTGAGTTATTACTGTGTAGTGGGGTATCACTGTAGAGTGAGTTATCCCTGTGTAGTGGGATATCACTGTGGAGTGGGGTATCACTGTGTGGTGGGTTATCACTGTGTAGTGGGTTATCATTGTAGTGGCTTATCAGTGTGGAGTGAGTTATCAGTGTGGAGTGAGTTATCAGTGTGGAGTGAGTTATCACTGTGTAGTGGGGTATCACTGTGTAGTGGGATATCACTGTGGAATGGGGTATCACTGTAAAGTGAGTTATCACTGTGGATTGGGGTATCACTGTGTAGTGGGTTATCATTGTTGTGGGGTTTCAGTGTGGAGCGAGTTATCACTATGTAGTGGGGTATCAGTGTGGAGTGAGTTATCACTGTGTAGTGGGGTATCACTGTGGAGGGAGTTATCACTGTGTAGTGGGTTATCACTGTGTAGTTAGGTATCACTCTGGAGTGGGGTTATAACTGCAGAGTTGGGTATCAATATTTAGTGGGGTATCACTGTAGAGTGTGTTATCACTGTGTAGTGGGTTATCACTGTGTAGTCGGATATCACTGTGGAGTGAGTTATCACTGTGTAGTGGGGTATCACTGTGGAGTAAGTTATCACTGTGTAGTGGGGTATCACTGTGGAGGGAGTTATCACTGTGTAGTGGGTTATCACTGTGTAGTTAGGTATCACTCTGGAGTGGGGTTATAACTGCAGAGTTGGGTATCAATATTTAGTGGGGTATCACTGTAGAGTGTGTTATCACTGTGTAGTGGGTTATCACTGTGTAGTCGGATATCACTGTGGAGTGAGTTATCACTGTGTAGTGGGGTATCACTGTAGAGTGGGGTATCACTGTGTAGTGGGGTATCAGTGTGGAGTGAGGTATCACTGTGTAGTGGGGTATCACTGTGGAGTGGGTTATCAATGTGAATTGGGGTATCACTGTGGAGTGGGTTATAACTGTGGAGTTGGGTATCAGTGTTTAGTGGGGTATCAGTGTAGAGTGTGTTATCACTGTGTAGTCGGATATCACTGTGGAGTGGGGTATCACTGTAGAGTGAGTTATCACTGTGTAGCGGGATATCACTGTGGAGTGGGCTATCACTGTGTAGTGGGTTATCATTGTAGTGGGGTGTCAGTGTGGAGTGAGTTATCACTGTGTAGTGGGTTATCATTGTAGTGGGGTATCAGTGTGGAGTGAGTTATCACTGTGTAGTGGGGTATCAATGTGGAGTGAGTTATCACTGTGTAGTGGGGTATCACTGTGGAGGGAGTTATCACTGTGTAGTGGGTTATCACTGTGTAGTTGGGTATCACTCTGGAGTGGGGTTATAACTGCGGAGTTGGGTATCAATATTGTAGTAATATCACTGTGAAGTGGGGTACAGAGCCGGCCCTGACCAATGTGGTGCCCTAGGCGAGATTTTGGTTGGCGCCCCCTGCATCATCAATCATCTGGTTTTTACACTCACACAGACACCGCAAAGCTTTATGTTTTTGATAATTTTTTTTAGAACGAAAACAAATGAATTATAAATATTACAGTATAACAATAAATATATTGCTCAAAAAATATTTTAAAACAATTTTAGATAAAGTAGTGCAGAGAACAAGTTTAAAATATTAATAATAAATAAATATTGGTGTGCTGAGGTGGAGGGATATGATGGTGTAATAAATATTGGTGTAGTGAGGTGGAGGGATATGATGGTGTAAATATTAATAATAAATAAATATTGGTGTAGTGAGGTGGAGGGATATGATGGTGTAAATATGAATAATAAATAAATATTGGTGTAGTGAGGTGGAGGGATATGATGGTGTAAATATGAATAATAAATAAATATTGGTGTAGTGAGGTGGAGGGATATGATGGTGTAAATATGAATAATAAATAAATATTGGTGTAGTGAGGTGGAGGGATATGATGGTGTAAATATTAATAATAAATAAATATTGGTGTAGTGAGGTGGAGGGATATGATGGTGTAAATATTAATAATAAATAAATATTGGTGTAGTGAGGTGGAGGGATATGATGGTGTAAATATTAATAATAAATAAATATCGGTGTACTGAGGTGGAGGGATATGATGGTGTAAATATTAATAATAAATAAATATCGGTGTACTGAGGTGGAGGGATATGATGGTATAATGCTGCCTCACTGGAAGGTGATAAGGTTGAGAATGTGTCTTCTGGTGGACCAGGATGTGTAGAAACAGGATTTAAATATTTCAAAAGTGCATCTGAAAGGAACAAAGGAGTAATTGTGTGTTTTAATATATATTTATTTTAGTGCTGTAAATTCCAGGTGCCGCGATTAAAAGTCCTCACCAGGATTTTGCTCAAGCTTGCTAGATTTTCTAATTAGCAATCCAGTTAAAATTAGTGGAATCAACACAATCCAGGAAGCCTGAGCAAAATCCTGGTGAGGACTTTTAATCGCAGCACCTGGAATTGACAGCACTAATTTATTTCAAAAACTTGCTGAGCTAACTAAGCTAATAATAGCACCTACTAGGATTGGGCAGTATTGTAAAATTGTGGCAGTATATTAACCATGTGACGTGACGCAACGTGCCAAATCTGTACTTTGAAAAATTTGGCGCATTCATTAAAAAGATCTGTGGGCGGGGTCAGCAGTTGGAGCTCACTAATTGGTTATGGAGTGGCGGTTTTCACTAGGATCATACAAAGCTGAAAAGTCATTAAGATGACGAGTGCTAGTTATGAGTCAAACGAACTGGTTTCAAAGAAAAACACCACTGCTACATATTGGCAGCATTTTGTATTTGTTTCAAATTAAAAGGGAGAGCCAGCAAACCCATATGAGTCAGTGTGTAAGATCTGCTTATAAAAATTCTCCGCCAAAGATGGAAACACATCAACATGCATTCTCATATTAAAACGAAGCACCCTTCAAGTACAACATACAGTATAGTGTAATTCACCACATTATATTACCTTTGGTTTCTTCCTCCTCTTTTCTCATTTTTCTCCCCTGGGCACCAGAGAACTCCACAATCAGTGTGGAGTGAGTTATCACTGTGTAGTTGGGTATCACTGTAGAGTGTGTTATCACTGTGTAGTGGGTTATCACTTTGTAGTCAGATATCACTGTGGAGTGGGGTATCACTGTAGTGGGGTATCACTGTGGAGTGAGTTATCACTGTGTATTGGGGTATCACTGTGGAGTTGGGTATCAATGTGTAGTGGGGTATCACTGTAGAGTGGGTTATCACTGTGTTGTCGGATATCACTGTGTAGTGGGGTATCTCTGTGTAGTGGGTTATCACTGTGTATTGGGGTATCACTGTGGAGTGGGTTATAACTGTGGAGTTGGGTATCAATG
Organism: Brachyhypopomus gauderio; assembly: GCF_052324685.1. Taxonomy (NCBI): domain Eukaryota; kingdom Metazoa; phylum Chordata; class Actinopteri; order Gymnotiformes; family Hypopomidae; genus Brachyhypopomus; species Brachyhypopomus gauderio. The sequence continues at coordinate 1,319,814 of NW_027506892.1, forward strand.
TTTAGTGGGGTATCACTGTAGAGTGTGTTATCACTGTGTAGTGCATTATCACTGTGTAGTCAGATATCACTGTGGAGTGAGTTATCACTGTGCAGTGGGGTATCACTGTGGACCCAGTTATCACTGTGTAGTGGGGTATCACTGTGGAGTGGGGTATCTCTGTGTAGTGGGTTATCACTGTGGAGTGGGGTATCACTGTGAAGTGGGGTATCACTGTGGAGTGGGTTATCACTGTAACGTGAGTTATCACTGTGGAGTGGGGTATCACTGTGGAGTGGGGTATCACTGTGTAGTGAGTTATTACTGTATAGTGGGTATCACTGTGTAGTGGGGTATCACTGTGGAGTGAGTTATTACTGTATAGTGGGTATCACTGTGTAGTGGGGTATCACTGTGTAGTGGGATATCACTGTGGATTTGGGTGTCACTGTAAAGTGAGTTATCACTGTGGAGTGGGGTATCACTGTGTAGTGGGGTATCACAGTGTAATGGGGTATCACTGTGTAGTGGGGTATCACTGTAAAGTGAGTTTCCACTGTGTAGTTGGGCATCCCTGTGTAGTACGGCATCACTGTAAAGTGAGTTATCTCTGTGTAGTGGGGTATCACTCTGGAGTGGGTTATAACTGCGGAGTTGGGTATCAATATTTAGTGGGGTATCACTGTGTAGTGGGTTATCACTGTAGTGGGGTATCACTGTGGAGTGGGGTATCACTGTGGAGTGAGGTATCACTGTGTAGTGGGGTATCACTGTGGAGTGGGGTGTCACTGTAAAGTGAGTTATCAATGTGGAGTGGGGTATTACTGTGTAGTGGGGTATCACTGTGTAGTGGGGTATCACTGTAAAGTGAGTTATCACTGTGTAGTTGGGCATCATTGTGTAGTGTGGCGTCACTGTAAAGTGAGTTATCACTGTGTAGTCGGGTATCTCTGTGTAGTGGGGTATCACTCTGGAGTGGGTTATAACTGCGGAGTTGGGTATCAATATTTAGTGGGGTATCACTGTAGAGTGTGTTATCACTGTGTAGTGGGTTATCACTGTGTAGTCGGATATCACTGTGGAATGAGTTATCACTGTGTAGTGGGGTATCACTGTAGAGTGAGTTATCACTGTGTAGTGGGGTATCAGTTTGGAGTGAGTTATCACTGTATAGTGGGTTATCACTGTGTAGTCGGGTATCACTGTGTAGTGGGTTATCAATGTGTAGTGGGGTATCACTGTGGAGTGGGTTATAACTGCGGAGTTGGCTATCAATGTTTAGTGGTGTATCATTGTGTAGTCGGGTATCTCTGTGTAGTGGGGTATCACTCTGGAGTGGGTTATAACTGCGGAGTTGGGTATCAATATTTAGTGGGTTATCACTCTGTAGTGGGTTATCAATGTTTAGTGGGGTATCACTGTAGAGTGTGTTATCACTGTGTAGTGGGTTATCACTGTGGAGTGAGTTATTACTGTATAGTGGGTATCACTGTGTAGTGGGGTAACACTGTGTAGTGGGGTATCACTGTGCAGTGGGTTGTCTCTGTAAAGTGAGTTATCACTGTGGAGTGGGGTATCACTGTGTAGTGGGGTATCACAGTGTAATGGGGTATCACTGTGTAGTGGGGTATCACTGTAAAGTGAGTTATCACTGTGTAGTTGGCATCGCTGTGTAGTGCGGCGTCACTGTAAAGTGAGTTATCACTGTGTAGTGGGGTATCTCTGTGTAGTGGGGGTATCACAGTGTAATGGGGTATCACTGTGTAGTGGGGCGTCACTGTAAATTGTGTTATCACTGTGTTGTGGGATATCACTGTGGAGTGAGTTATTACTGTATAGTGGGTATCACTGTGTAGTGGGGTAACACTGTGTAGTGGGGTATCACTGTGGAGTGGGTTGTCACTGTAAAGTGAGTTATCACTGTGGAGTGGGGTATCACTGTGTAGTGGGGTATCACTGTAAAGTGAGTTATCACTGTGTAGTTGGCATCGCTGTGTAGTGCGGCGTCACTGTAAA
>NW_027506892.1:1326808-1426808 GCF_052324685.1 Brachyhypopomus gauderio
CTTTGTGTATTACTGGACGTTTGCATCATACACTCAGCGTAGGAGAGGTGTGTGTCAACAACAACAAACCCTACATGCTCTAGTCTCAGTGTGAACCGCACATTCTGTGCCGCCTTATTTGCAGGTGAGTTCGGGGTAAACACCCAGAGAAGTGTGAAATTAAACTGATCTGTATTGTAAATTCGTCCTCGACGTTTGGTGCATTTGTGTGGCAGGAGGGACCTGCGTCCTGACTGGCCTCTGCTATCACGGACGTAATCACCTGAGTCTGGCTAACTGTGGATAATTCGCATTGTTATGTCCATATTCTTGTACAGGTTATCATCGCAGCTGAAATATTTATGAGAAAGTCCCCGCGGTGCTCGTGAAAACTAGATTCCTTATAACAGCCCGGCTATAAATCGAAGTCTGTTGTCATGGAAATCACTCCAGGAAAGAGACAAGCAGAATTGGGAATATTGTGCTTTGCAAGCAATTACGGCGGAATAATCCGGAGGTATAATACGCGTGTCTGTATGTGACACCATATGACGGATTATTCCCGAGGATGCGCATGGATTTACAGTCAAGCAATCACTGGGTTATTTAAATCATTTTCCCCACACACTAGTGTAGCTGCATAGCAGAACATCATTGCTGTAGCCGGTACCGAGATAACTACGCGTACAGATTACAAAAAGACGCAAAACAAACAAAACATCCCAACAACAACTGTGGTACTTATTTACTAAAAAAATAAAACTACCATTTTCAAGTAACGAGAGAGCTGTGCGAGGCGTTTCTGAAACAGCTAATCCGTCCTGAAGCAGTGATGCGCACTTTCTGTGCACGGTGCTCGGGCTGTGACCCGTGTCGTCTAACCGAGTCCGGAACCACAGAGGAAACATCTACACCGTGGACACGAACCCACTTCATCATGGAGCTTCGACACTGACAGCTGACAGCTCCGTTGTGTTGCGACCTGACACTTGGGATCACAGAAATGTGATACACAGATGCTCATCTGGACCGAGCCAACGCTGCCGGGTACAGAAGACCTCATGTGGGCTGATCACTGTAATCCAAGCTCAGCATTTTGAGGTGCGAATGAACTTACATGCTTTACAGTTAAAACAAAACAAGTTTATTATAGTATATATAGTATATATAGTATATATATAGTAAAATATTGGCGCTGAGCAGGTCACAGTGATGAAGTATGGTGTGTTGAACTGGAACCAGCCGCAGTCGGACTGATTTACTACGTGCTGTTCAAACGTTGTTTTCGATCCCGCATCGTGTCTAATCACAGAACACTAAAACGTGTCTGGATCCAAACCGACGAGCTCACCGGAGAAGCGACCATGATGTCTGAGATCTGGACTCAGAAATGTTCATACAGCGATAAAAGCGCCACGTTTGGAAGCGCAGTCAAAGGATAATTTATGGCATCCGGAACACAGCGAGGTTTTATGGTGTTGATGGATTAGACGGCGCTGGTGCTGGGGGCGTGCTCCACCCGCCCCGCGCGCTCCACCCGCGTCCTCCACCCGCGGTCTTGGGTAACGTGACAGGCGCCAGTTACACGTTTAACGGAACCGCGAAGATGTCGGTGTGCTCTTATTATTGACTACGTTTGTGACGGGGTCGTTATGTCTGCTAAATGGTAAAAGATCTGCCCCGGATCCAGAAATAAAAATGCCATAAAAGTCATAAAAAGTAAATAACACAAAAAGATTCAGTCGAATGGAAACACAACTAGATGGTCTAGACCACTGGAACTGTTCTCCACGAAGATCACAATTTCCATTCATTGCAAAGTCAGTTTGGACAAATGGGCGCAGTAAAAATGTTGTTTTTTTTTTCATTTATTTTATTTTTACTGGTTTTGTTACAAAGTCTGTTAGAAGCGGCTAAGACGGTTCTTTCTCTTCTTTCTCCCTTTTTCTTTTCAGCAGTAAAAAGGCCACATAAAATGAAAATTTATATGCCATAACAATTTACATCATAAACCTCAAAGCCTGAAAATCAATGAGTTGCGTGGTTCAGCTCCTCGTTGAGCGGGTCGGGGAGTGAACGCTGCAGTGCGCGGGCAGAGCGATAAAAGTTTGCGGTGTTTAGCTCCTCGGTTAGATCATTAGAGCCGGGTGTGTGTTTGTGAGATCTCTGCCTTCTTTCCCATGACACCCTAGCACTTTCCTATGGTCCATCTATCATGCACTCAGCTTACGCACGGTTTTACTGCCATGTTTCTTGAGGCCGTTGTGCTTTCGTTTGCTAAATGACACCAGAGCTTGACTCGGTACAGGAGCCCAGGGCGTACGGCCATCTTGACCCCGCTCGGCTGCGTCCGCTGTGAGGAAACACGAAGCTACATCATCTGTATACAATACACACTCCCTGTAAATGACTAGGCCTACCTTAGGTTCAAGAATGACTGACGGTTATCCAAGTTAAGCGTCCTGCTCAGTGGGGGGTAACTATTCATTTGGCATGTATCGTTTCTCTACCCGTCTGGGTTGTCTGGGTTTTCCACCCCATAAGTGTCAGGTTTACAGTTGCTCTGCAGGTATACTGGAGCGCGACCGTCATTACTCGCCCCCATACCCACGACCTCCGTGGTTCACACGGGCATACGCCAGACGCGGTTGTATAACCTCACCGCTCTGTGTAACCACGCGACTGAGGGGTGTATGAAACTCCAAAGCGATGAAGGTGAATGAGTCCAGAGGGTGCTGATATGTGCTTATTTTAAAACAAATCACAGAATGCGGCGTGTGGGTGTGTGGATTGTATAACCCTACAAAAGGTTCCCACCTAAACGTATCATTGAATGTGAAAATTCAAAAAAATCAAACAAAACACTTTCCTCCATCTGGTATATAGGATATGTTGTTTCTCTGACACATGTTTGGTTGGTTGAGCTGACCTGCGCAGTGTATGCGCAGGTTAGCACTAATAGCTTCCTGCCAGGATTGCATTTGATAGATGGGGGTATTGGGTGGATGGGTGTATTGGGTGGATGGGGGTATTGGGTGGATGGATGTATTGGGTGGGTGGGGGTATTGGGTGGGTGGGGGTATTGGGTGGATGGGGGTATTGGGTAGATGGGGTATTGGGTGGGTGGGGTGTATTGGGTGGATGGGGGTATTGGGTGGGTGGGGTGTATTGGGTGGATGGGGGTATTGGGTGGGTGGGGTGTATTGGGTGGATGGGTGTATTGGGTGGATGGGGGTATTTGGTGGATGGGTGTATTGGGTGGGTGGGTGGGGGTATTGGGTTGATGGGTGTATTGGGTGGGTGGGTGTATTGGGTGGGTGGGTGTATTGGGTGGATGGGTGTATTGGGTGGGTGGGTGTATTGGGTGGATGGGTGTATTGGGTGGGTGGGAGTATTGGGTGGATGGGTGTATTGGGTGGATGGGTGTATTGGGTGGGTGGGTGTATTGGGTGGATGGGGGTATTGGGTGGATGGGGGTATTGGGTGGGTGGGTGTATTGGGTGGATGGGGGTATTGGGTGGGTGGGTGTATTGGGTGGATGGGTGTATTGGGTGGGTGGGTGTATTGGGTGGGTGGGTGGGGGTATTGGGTGGATGGGTGTATTGGGTGGGTGGGGGTATTGGGTGGGTGGGTGTATTGGGTGGGTGGGGGTATTGGGTGGATGGGGGTATTGGGTGGATGGGAGTATTGGGTGGGTGGGAGTATTGGGTGGATGGGGGTATTGGGTGGATGGGGTATTGGGTGGATGGGGGTATTGGGTGGATGGGGGTATTGGGTAGATGGGGGTATTGGGTGGGTGAGGGTATTGGGTGGATGGGGGTATTGGGTGGATGGGAGTATTGGGTGGATGGGGTATTGGGTGGATGGGGGTATTGGGTGGATGGGGTATTGGATGGATGGGGGTATTGGGTGGATGGGAGTATTGGGTGGGTGGGTGTATTGGGTGGATGGGGGTATTGGGTGGATGGGAGTATTGGGTGGATGGGTGTATTGGGTGGATGGGAGTATTGGGTGGGTGGGGGTGTTGGGTGGGTGGGGGTATTGGGTAGTATGTGCTGTTAGTTTCTCTTCTGGTGGGTTTTAGAGTAGGAAGCGTCTAGCTGACGTGTGACGTATATGTGACACCATCTCTGTCTCTCTTGACAGCACCAATATTTATCAATTTATATCTTTTAGAGGAAAAATCTGGATATGAGTGCTTCACAAAATATAGTGCTACATGAAACCCAATAAAACAACAATTTCTCTGTCAAGGAGAAAAATGCACTATGAACTTAAGATGGTACTGTGATTATTGTAAAATCTCTACAATCAAGGTGAAGACAGTGTTGTGACAAACGCAGTTACAGGTACTGAAGTGTGAACCACACCCACAACCCCATCAGTTTTACACCCAAACCTTCCTCCACTCTGAATGTCCTCCACATTCTCCACATTCTCCTTGTCTCTTTCTTTCCCAATTATCTGGATGGCGTGGGGGGGGGGGCAACTTCCCCCTCATTCAGAGGCCACCTAGAAGTTCAGCCAAAGGTCTCCCTAGTCAACCCCCCACCCCCAAACTAAAGTCCCACGGTCACCTCCGTACAAACCACTACTGACGTGGGGTCTGCACTCACAGACTGGGTTTACCCAACACTGCCCAACCCTCGTTTAGGGGCTGCCAGTTCTGATCACGTCACATCACCCCACATCACACCACATCACGCCACATCAGGCTACTTTGCTCGTGTCCAATGACGATGGTGTGATAGCTCAGTCCAGACTGGACCCACATTCTGGAACAGTGACGGAGTCACGTGGCATTTGGGAATCACGTGCCTCGTTGAGAAGACCACTTAGCACTCCTGGAGGTTCAAGCAATAGCATAAGAAAACCCATGCGATCAGTACAAAGTGACACTCAAGCACCTGGCATGGAGATTCCCAGTCTCCTACCATCACTACCACAGCATTTATTCTACGAGTATCTGAACAGTAAGTGCGTGTCTGTCTCATTCATTTGCCCTGTTATAATAATTCTCTGCGACCTGTGTGTCTCTGTTATTCATGAGCCATCTGGTTGGCTGGTAACACGGGGGACAGCAGGCAGAGGGAATAAAGCCCTTCTGTAGTCTGCGTCCGGGGTGAGCGTCAGCACCACTCCTATCTGCAGAGTCCTCACAATACTCACGCTTCCTCACTTCACTTCTTTATTAAATACTCACTCTCTCTCTCCCTCTATCTGTCTGTCTGTCTGTGCATGTCTGTCTCTTGTCCAGATTTTACCCGTGCATATCATCCATGTGTCTATGTCCACACACACTCGTCGTCTTTGATTTCTCAGTAGTTGTGTTCTGCTGTCTATAACTGCATCAGTTCAATGGGAGATGAGACTGTAATTAAATCAGCTTCATGAGTTAAATGTACAAATTCAAGACTTTAAACTGTGCCAGAAAATCCTTTGAGTCTAAATCATCTCTCCGCCTGTAAGATCTGAAGCTTCATCCTGGATCTGGTCTGCTCCTCACACGTTTGCTGAGGCACAAAGATGTCCTCATCTTCTAAGAGACATTTTAGTATCTGCATAATTTGAGAGGTGCAAGCTGTGAAGATAAACGTACAGTAAAATTAGCACATAATCCAGTAGATTTATAGCATGTCAGAACTGCTACTGGGTCAGGGTTAGACAGACAGACAGATAGATGATCACAACTGCAGTGAAGCATACAAGGTTTCCAGGGAAACAGGACTATTTGGACAGAGGTCCTTCATCAGCTGTGCAAGCACAACTTAGCCTAATATAACAGGACCAAAAAAGACACCTCTGTTCACCACCACGGGGCAGTCATTGCCTGGTGGTAGGGAACTGGTCTTGTGACCGGAGGGTCGTGGGTTCAATTCCCAGGCCTGAGGCCATGACTGAGGTGCCCTTGAGCAAGGCACCTAACCCCAACTGCTCCCCGCTAGCTAGGGCTGCCCACCACTCTGGGCACGTGTGATCCACAAAGCCCCCTTTGTGTTCTAGATGGGTTAAAAGCAGAGGACAAATTTTGATTGCGGTGTAAAAAATCACAATTGACAAAAAAATAGGGCACGCACCATTGGCTTCATCCGTCCCCATCACAGGCCGGCAACCTCACAGGTGGATGCCCCTGTGTTGGGGGAGAGACAGGTGTGCCCCTGTGTTGGGGGCGAGACAGGTGGATGCCCCTGTGTTGGGGGAGAGACAGGTGTGCCCCTGTGTTGGGGGAGAGACAGGTGTGCCCCTGTGTTGGGGGTGAGACAGGTGGATTCTCTGGTCCTTTGTCCAGACAACAGTGACTCAATATATTCACCCTCATTTCAGCTTTTACTCTCTTACTCTGTCACTGTGTGAGCAAACTGCATGTCCCTTGTGTGGTCACTTCATTAGTTACACCCACCCGGTAGTTCTGGCTAATAGGCCGTCGTTCCTTTCACAGAGAAATGTGAGGTGTGACCCCCTCACCCCCCAATGCTGCCTTCAGTCAGACCAGAATCCTGGACCTTGTAATGGCTGTGTGCATACGTCACCTTGTTTTGAAGGGTCTATATAAAAACAAGCATCAAACCTCATGTGGACAGCAAAGGTGACCAAAAACATGCTGTTGTCATTCATATCTGTTTTATTGGGAGATGATCATTGGGGTCTGTTCTTCATGCTCAGAGAACGTAGCGTAAACCACAGCTCTGGTAGGTTCCATAGCTCGGCGAATTTTGACCTCATCATGACCAATATAAATATACACCTCCGAGACCCTTCTTTAAAATTCATTCAACAACATGATCAATAACGTGAAGTGTCCCGCGGGGCTGCGCTGTTCTTCATCCCGACACGCCCCGGGTGGAGTCAGGACAAAAGCGGTGCTAAAACAGGAAGAGTGCGACGTGCTGGGAGGGGCAGATAAAGTTGGAAATGTCGCTACATTCACACCTGCTCAGCAGGGACAAATGTAAATGAGCTGAGAGACACGGGCGGCCACACTCTACTGCTCAGAGTCAACTGGATACCTCCCTACACCTCCTCCTCCCTCTCTCTCACACTCCCTCTCTCTCTCTCACACACACACACTCCCTCTCTCTCTCACTCCCTCTCTCTCTCACACACTCCCTCTCTCTCTCACACACACTCCCTCTCTCTCTCTCACACACACTCCCCCTCTCTCTCTCTCTCTCTCTCTCTCTCACACACACACATACTCCCTCTCTCTCTCACACACACTCCCTCTCTCTCTCTCACACACACACACACACTCCCTCTCTTTATCGCTTACACTCTTTCTCTCTCTTTTCCTGTTTCTCTATGTGTTTCTTTGCCCCCTTTGTTTCGCACTATTGCAGTTATCTCAAGTGCCTCCTCTGTATTGTTCCTGGTTTTTGTGCTGCACACAAAATACTATAATTACACGTTGGAGACATATCCTTGATTTCAGTGTGTGTGTTGACTGTCACCCTGTCTTAATCAAGATGAGTGTTTTTGTCAGAGAGAGAGACAGAGATGTAAGAACAGCAACGAATGTATTTCATGCAAAACTGAGTGTTTATCTTTGTTTATCCTGCAGTAGTGATTCAGAGGTCTTCTGCACACTAAGTGGTGCTAGCGTTGCACTTCTAATAATCTCACATGAGGATCCAGGTTCAGTCCTTTGCAGCCGGATTAAGCTGCAGATTTCAAATAACAGGCTGGTATGAATCACACGCTGAGTGTTTAGGGAAATACCTGGAGGGTAACGCCAAACAAGCCAATTAACAGCTTAATGTTTTTCTTAACGTGTATCATTCAATGAAAAGGAAACCGCTACACAACCATTCAATTACTTGCTAATTCATGCTAATCCATATATATATAAATATATGCTGTGTGTGGGGGAGTATTTCTAGGCCTACATTTATAGGTCTAGAAAAAAAGATGAAATCACAAAATTTCATCTCTATATGTTTGAGAGCCATTCGATTCCAGTGTTCAACTCAGACACACCTCATTTTGCATAATGAACTTCTGCGGAGGTGATCACCTGACCCAGATCTTAATGAACTTCTGCGGAGGTGATCACCTGACCCAGATCTTAATGAACTTCTACGGAGGTGATCACCTGACCCAGATCTTAATGAACTTCTGCGGAGGTGATCACCTGACCCAGATCTTAATGAACTTATTTAATGAGCAGAATGAAAGAGCAGTGGAGAGCACACGGAGACGCATGAAAGTGCTGATTGAAAATTTGAGCTTCTCCACCAAGGATTTATGATTTATGAACTCTTCCTTAAAAATGGGTCTGAAAATGTTGTTTTGACCAGTTATCATATTCTACAAATAAATGCCCTAAATGACAACACTTTGATTTAGAATGTGTTATAGAGCTGCAATATTTATTTCTATTAGATGAGACAAGAACATTTATTTATTACAATAACAATTTATTATTTGTTATGTGTAAATTTATTAACAACCACCAAAATAACTGGCACAGAAGGATTGGCTGTCATGACTCCTTCATCCTCTTCACCACAGCAGGGGGTGTCGTCTACTGAATTACCTGTACGAGATGTAATCAGATTTATATTGGAGAAACCAAGAGAAGAATTGTTGATCAGTTTATTGAACACATTCGGATCAGCAGGATTATGGATGTATCATTTCCAGTGTCAAGACATTTTAATACTAATACAACATATCTGATTGCATAGCCAGTTGTTGCTATAGCAGAAATAAAACTAAGAAATTCAAAGAAACTGATCTCTGTTCTTGGAAAGACAGAACCTCATGAATGAACGTGATGATTTAAACATCTACGTTTTCATATATAAACTGGTTCCTCCTCCTATTAAATCAGAAGGAGAAATCCTTGGACAGCTGATGATGAATGACCTCTCTCTCTCTGGCTCTCTCTCTCTCTCTCTCTCTCTCTCTCTCTCTCTCTCTCTATATATATATATATATATATATATATATATATATATTATATATATATATATATATATATATATAAGGCATTTGGTTGATGTCATTCTAATAGTCTTTTATTTTGAAGGGTGGCTGTCCAGGGGGCCGCACATTGCACTGAAATAATTGGAGCACAGTGGTTGACATTTCAAGCAACTTTATTCAGCACTAAATAGATGAAAGGTGAGTGAAGCCATGTGCAGGTTAGCATGAGTGGCTAAGACAGAGAAAAAGGAGCTTTGAAGGAGAATCTTGCTGTACGGGGGTGTGGATAGTCTGCTAATGACTAGTGGATATGGCTTTATGGATTCATGAAGTCTAACACAGAGCAGCCTGGCAATAGAATATATTTTTATCACCAGAGAGGGTAGGAGAGAGGTGCTGTGAAGCAGAAAGAAGAGTGAGAGTCTGACAGAGAGAGAGAGGGAGAGAGGAAGGCTATTTGAGAGAAAGTGTAACAGAGGGTTCCTGTCAAGCCTCAAGCAAGCTCTGTTTAACAAGCTGCAAGACAGAGGGACCAAGAAAGATAGTTGGACCTGCATGTGGGTCTGTGAGGGGTGTGAGGAGTGTGTGAGGGGTGCGTGAGAACTGTGTGAGGGGGGTGTGAGGTGTGTGTGAGGAGTGTGTGAGGAGTGTGTGAGGGGTGCGTGAGGAGTGTGTGAGGGGTGTGTGAGGAGTGTGTGAGGGGTGTGTGAGGAGTGTGTGAGGGGTGTGTAAGGAGTGTGTGAGGGGTGTGTGAGGAGTGTGTGAGGGGGTGTGTGAGAACTGTGTGAGGACTGTGAGGGGTGTGTGAGGAGTGTGTGAGGAGTGTGTGAGGGGTGCGTGAGGAGTGTGTGAGAACTGTGTGAGGACTGTGTGAGGGGTGTGTGAGGAGTGTGTGAGGGGTGCGTGAGGAGTGTGTGAGGGGTGCGTGAGAACTGTGTGAGGACTGTGTGAGGTGTGTGTGAGGAGTGTGTGAGGGGTGCGTGAGGAGTGTGTGAGGGGTGTGTGAGGGGTGCGTGAGAACTGTGTGAGGACTGTGTGAGGTGTGTGTGAGGAGTGTGTGAGGAGTGTGTGAGGGGTGTGTGAGGTCTGTGTGAGGAGTGTGTGAGGGGTGCGTGAGGACTGTGTGAGGTGTGTGTGAGGGGTGTGTGAGGGGTGCGTGAGGACCGTGAGGGGGTGTGTGAGGACTGTGTGTAGGGGTGTGTGAGGACTGTGTGAGGTGTGTGTGTGAGGAGTGTGTGAGGGGTGTGTGAGGTCTGTGTGAGGTGTGTGTGTGAGGAGTGTGTGAGGGGTGCATGAGGACTGTGTGAGGTGTGTGTGAGGGGTGTGTGAGGGGTGCATGAGGACCGTGAGGGGGTGTGTGAGGACTGTGTGTAGTGGTGTTTGAGGACTGTGTGAGGGGTGTGTGAGAAGTGTCTGAGGGGTGCATGAGAACTGTGTGAGGTGTGTGTGAGGTGTGTGTGAGGGGTGCGTGAGGACCGTGAGGGGGTGTGTGAGGACTATGTGTAGGGGTGTGTGAGGAGTGTGTGAGGAATGTATGTGGGGTGTGTGAGAACTGTGTGTAGGGGTGTGTGAGGAGTGTGTGAGGACTGTGTGTGGAGGTGTGTGAGGACTGTATGTGGGGGTGTGACAACCATCACATGACACACATAATCGTCATCTGGGACATTAGAAATGTATTGTCATCTTCTACTTTACAGAGAGAATGTTCTGTTTACTGTACAACTGGTGGAGTAAATTAGCAGTAGATGCTAATATACACTTTAAGGCTGATATGAGTAACCGTAAAGGGATTTTGACCCTCAGGCTGAACATCACAGGGAACTGGTCCTAATGTGTTCAGATGGCATTTCAAATTCTTCACGCTATCACCACTGACATTTCCACACAGCAACATATTTATCTAGTAAATCCCTCATGCCAAAAAAAAAATACTTCAGTGCAAAAGTTAAAAAATATTATGATTGCCTAGATCATTACTGGCTCACATCTACAAAAATGGGTTTTTTTTTAAAGAAATGTGCACATACACTATAGTTGTATTTTGGATCTGAAATGATGTGGGGTCTTCCTCTAAATCAGGGATGCCCAAAAGTTTTCAGCTTGCGAGCTACTTATAAGATGACCAAGTCGGAAAGATCTACCTATTTATTTTTTAGCAGCGTGTGTCGATCGTTGACGGGGGGGGGGGGGGGGGGGGGGGGGGGGGGGTTGTTGCGTGTGTCAAACCCTAGACGTCAGATTGGCTACCATGTATGTCAATCAAAATACAACCGTCAGTGCAGATGGACGATAGCCTGTCATTCATCCACTACTTTTTAATGCCATGTGATCTACCCACACTTCCTTCGATTGCGATCGACGTAATGGACACCCCTGTTCTAAATACACTAAAATGTCTTCCTGCATGTCCATGTGTCTCTTTGCTACAGGAAACTTTTGTCCAACGTCCTGTTTCCTGGCCCAACATCCTGTTTCCTGGCCCAACATCCTGTTTCTTGGCCCAACATCCTGTTTCTTGGCCATTAGGTGAAGGGCAAATAAATAAATGAATAAATCCCCCCAGTCCTCCCCCACATATTCAGACACAAACACATGAAACGAATCACCACTCTTAATTGTCTTTCTTTGGACAGACTAAAATGTCAACCTTCTTACCTTGGCTGAATATGATTAGTTCCACCTTTCCTATTAGTGGCAGCTAATTTTGTGTGAGGCACACTCCCATGTTTAATTTATCAGCCTTTCCGGTTTGCACCACTCCTCACGTACGTAGGCTGATGGATGGGAATGTGTCCCAGGGCGGAGATATCCACCCAGCCTCCTCCACACGCCAACAGCACACTGCCATTTCAGAAGAGCTGTGTGGCCAAGCAACATGTTCAACATGCCGTCACGTTGCTGTATGATATGGTTGGACGTTTAGTAGGGTCTGGCGTAGTATCTCTTGACACAAATGACCTCAGTGACCATTAAAGAGAAAATTAGCCTGGAGCTTCTGATTTGACTCAGGATAATGTGACTCATCTGTGTTTTTTTTAATGAAGAACACGTTCGCTTGACCTGAAGCACCCTGTCATCACCCCATCCTGCCATGTTCAAACTAAAAGGGCATCCAAACAACAAATTCAATTATGACCAAATACATTGTAGGAACTGTAAGCAGCTTTTAAGCACAGTAAAGTCACGTCGCGACAGGTTTACGCTCTCGTTCCCCGACTGATCCACCTTGTTCTTCGTCTTCCCGCAGGCGTCCGGCTCCTCTATTTGCTGCTGTGTCTGCACTCGGCGTCGGTGACGAGCGGCTGCCCGGCCAAGTGCGTGTGCTACAGCGAGCCGAGACCGACAGTGGCCTGCCAGCAGCAGGCTCTGACCTCCATCCCCACCGAGATCCCCGTCCGCAGCCAGCGCATCTTCCTGCAGAGCAACAAGCTGACGGTGGTGCGCTCCACCAGCTTCAGCTCCGTCCACAACCTCACCGTGCTGTGGATGTACTCCAACAACATCAGCCACATCGAGGCCGGCGCCTTCTACGGCCTGGATCGGCTGGAGGAACTGGACATCAGCGACAACAGCAACCTTCAGATCGTCAGCCCCTCCGCCTTCCGGGGTCTGACCAGACTGCACACCCTGCACCTGCACAGGTGCGGCCTGTCCGAACTGCCCACGGGGGTGTTCCGTGGCCTCGTCTCGCTCCAGTATCTCTACTTACAGGACAATAACCTGCTAGTCCTGCACAACAACACGTTTGTGGATCTGGCCAACCTCACCTACCTGTTCCTGCACAACAATAAGATCAAGGTGGTGACGGATCACATGCTGCGGGGTCTGATCAGCCTGGACCGTCTGCTCCTGCACCAGAACCGCATCGTCCACGTGCAGCAGCACGCCTTCAGTGACCTCGGCAAGCTCACCACCTTGTATCTCTTTTACAACAACCTCACCATGCTGAGTGCCGAGTCCATGAATCCACTGGTATCGCTCCAGTACCTGCGTCTCAACGGGAACCAGTGGATTTGCGACTGCCGAGCTCGACCACTGTGGAACTGGTTCAAACGATTCAAGGGCTCCAGCTCGGAGCTGGAGTGCCACCTTCCCGTGGCCCTCGCAGGGAAGGACCTGAAACGACTTAAAGACAACGACCTGGAAGGATGCGTCGACACCAAGACTCGATCCGGTAAGTTCCACTCCCTCGATGATCCATTAGGAGAGAGCATTCCACGGTGCTGTCTGTCAGACAACGACAAATCCTCCATCTTCTCCAGCAAGTCTCTCCCGGACCCCTCCTCTTACAACAGCCGACAGATCACAAACAACCCACAGAAAGAGAAGGAGAACATATCCAGGACAAAGTTCCGGGAGGGCGACCGGATAAAGAACGATACCCACAGCAAGCAAGGAGTGAGTCTCAATGACGGGCCGCTGGGGACCCTCTCTAACAACCTGGACCAGTCCATGAACAAACTCAACCCTGAACTGTTAGAGGATGCAGAATCATCTACAGCACCGTCCAAAAAGAAAAAAAAGTGCTCCAAAAAGCCCAAATCAGATCAGTCGTGTTTGAAGAGCCATGGATCTACACCCAGAGCACTGAGCCTTCTCTTTCTCCCTGTGTTCTGGTTCTCCTTAATCACGTCTTAGTTTAAACAGGACCAAATTATTGGATCATTTTTGCTCTTGACAATGGCACACACAAAAAACCTACACACCCAGGCAGAGAGCGTGAACCTACACACCCAGGCAGAGAGCGTGGAGAAGGGAGTTCAAAGAGGTGAAGCAAAGAATATACAATAAAATATGAAACTAAAGACACACTTAAAGAAATGGATGCCTTTACAGAAACCATATGATCTAATGTATATAAAAACTCAGTGCCCAAATCTTTGTTCTATGTACTTGAAATGTACTGTGTTTAACACTGCAGAAAGATCCCCCCCCCCCACCCTTACCTGCCAACGCTTACACGGATCAGAAGTGACTGTTGTAGACAACCCACTGAAAAAAACAATGAAAGAAAGTTAAATGCAAAAAGCATAAACATGATAAAATCAGAGAGTCTGATGCACAGGGAATGTTGCAGGTATGAACTCAAGACATGATTTACGTTCCAAATAGTTTTTTTCTTTCTTCAAAGATTGATACTGTTATGTTTTTTATGATTAAAAGTATTTCAGTAAAGAGAAATGTTCCCCAAACATTTTTGTTGCCATCACAACATGGTTTTTACAGGCATCTGTTGCAGGAATGCTGTGTAATTGTTCACTGAGATTGCGATGGAATTATAGATATGCATTTTATTTTACTGGTGTACAAGCATAAATATATTACAAATAAAATATCTCATTTTGTATAGCTGGTTATTATGTCATTACATCCTTAAATTATTGGTTTTAAATTATTGGTTATTGACAAATTCAGGATCACGTGGAGATGAATTATAACACCAGGCAACAACATTGTTTTACTTGGAATAAGTGGAATAAGTTAAACTTGTAGTTGTTTACATTATTCTATCATGTATGTTTATTTTATCAAATGGAAATTTTTATTTTTTCATTCAATTTTTATTACAAAGTGGCATTTCACTTTTATATTATTCACAAATAAGACTGGAACAACAATGTACTGATATTGACAAATTCTGAAAACATATTTGGGTTCAGTTCACAAAAATACGTGAGAAACAGGTATTTATTGTAGGAATCAGAATGATTGTTGATCAGCGGTTACAGATTCATTACTGCAAGGCCAAGTGAGATGTAGTCATAAACAGCCCACGGTGTTTAATCATCAACTCTCAGGTGAGAGGCTTACGTTAACCACGATGAGAAGGGAGGTACCATGTTCTTGTGAGGGCCGTCATTACAGGGACGTCTCTGTGAAATTAGGTCTGTAAGCAGCCTCAGCACACCAGCTAATGAGACATATGTGAATTATGATAAAGAGACTCAGCTATTTTAACTTGCGTAACTTGCATTTTATAAAGTCATATTTGAGTTATTGTTTACAAACATGGAAAAAGGTGCCCACCTGTGTTCATCAAATAGGTTATCCTACAGAGATTTGTTTTTGTTCTAATGTATTTCCTGAAGAGTAGAATGCTGGTTCCTCATAGGGGTTAGATTACAGATGCATAAATGTTGTTATGTCTTAGAACATGATCGTACGTCATTTCAGATTAAAGGTTATGAGATTATAGAGAGCATCAGAGGATTGACAACAGCCATGTCTGTTGAATGGAACTGGAAAATGAGATATATTTTAGAAATAATTTTTAGAAAATTAGGTTTTCTTTTTTTATGCTTGAAAAATAAAATATGGTGAAAAAAGACATCTGATGGTTTTCCATGGGACAATATCCATCGTAAAACCATCAATATTCAGAGGCCCTTGAGTTATCTACTTCTTCACAAAAACTGTGTGAATTGGGCCTTTCAACAAAAGTTGGATTTGAAGATACTCTGCTACATGGAGGCGTCCACGATCATGTGAAGATCTCCACTCCCCATCACGCTTTCATAGGACCAGGTGAGTTGTAAGGTTACAGAACCTTTACTGGATCTCTCAATAGGACAGAAATGAAATGATTTTACAACTGTTGCGAATACTAAGTTGTGCTAATATTAGAATTTCTAAAAGCTATTTTGGCATCTCATTCTATTACTTATGAAGTAAATTTATATACTTGAAGCATATAAGACAAACCTCAAAACCTCTCACTGTGGTTTGATTTCTAAACACTGCAATAATAAATATTCATTGTGCAGCACAGTGATTCCAGCTTTGTTTGGGTTACCTGAGTGCCTTCCTAATAACTCAAGCATAATGAAACGTAGAGTTTTTCTCTGGAGGCAGAATCCACCTGGAAATTATCTGAGATTGGATTTTACAGATGCCTAATTCATAACAAATTCACTTTGAAGCATGTGATACCTATTTTCTAAAACGTCTCCTGTATGATGCAAAAGAAACACATATTATTTCAAGAAATCATGCAATATGAATCTTCCTTTTAGATGTTAGGATTTCACATTAATATGGTTTAAATCCTCACTTCTTTGTCTTTCTGGGTTAAAATCCAGTTTCCAGTGTGAACGCCCTCTTAATCTGACCATGTGCAGAGAGAGGGCTGCTCCTCCCCCTGTCCCGAGCAGATGGCGTGCTTCGCTGCCCTGTACTCATGGTTTGCGGATGATGACCCATTGCTTTGTGGAATCTGGACCCGGTCCAAGTCCCTGTCCTCCACATTTAGCTGTTGCTGCGTGGTCCGCACCGTGGGCCCTGGCGTGGGACGAGAGACTCACTGCAGTTAATGGAGTCGGAGGCCTTGCTGCTCATTTAACACGCTTCGCCCAAAACAAGACAACAACACCTTTCACAGGTCTTCAAGGCTGCAGAATGTAATAAATATTCAGGGAGGCAGGACTAGCATTTGGTAAGAGCTTAAAATGAGCAAGATGTGGATTTAAGCATCGCCAGCAATGTTTACAGTAATAAAGTAACAAAAGTGTCGGTGCAAAATTTTTACATGCAAGCTGTTAATTAACCTCAATTCACTGACTGTTGCATGATTACAGGGACTCCATTACACAGAGATGCTAAATAATGCTCAGTGATTCACTCACTCCCCATATCATATTAGACGGGGGTATTAAAGGCTTCTGAGACTCATTAACCCTTTGGTAGAGCCCTGCAGGTAGAGGCTGGGCAACAGGGCAGAATCAGCACACACAGCTCACTTTAATTATTTCTTCACAGTCTTGTTGCTCCTCAGGTTCTAGTCAGTGGTTCTGCGTGGGGGTATCGCTCTTTCTCTCGCTGGGACTCCGACAACCTACTGAGAAAGAAGTTGGCATTTAAGTGGGATGCTGTTAACCACCCACAGGTGCAGCCAATTTTAATTACTTACCGGTTCACAATGGCTGCTGTTTGGCCCACAGATGATGCCCGGTTTCACCCCCACTGCCACACCTACCTATCAGAACCATTACATAGCCATATCATTACCTCCTTAATGACGCTCTTAAGCTAATATTAGTTTTTGCCAATGATTGCAGCACAGGACCCACTACAGAATGAATATTTTTGGGGTGCCAGACCCGTCTCAGCACTGACATGGTGATGGTAGAGGGTGGAGGAGGGTGAGTCTGTACTGCTGGGATTTTCGTCCGTGTCACCAGCAGTGTTGGTGTGAGTGGACCTGCCAACCAGAAAGATCCACCCAACAGCAGTCAAATGATCCGAAACACTCGAATAATGAGCTGCTGAAACAGGAGCCTTGCCTGGCAACAGGTGATGGGTTAAACTAGGTAACCTGCATACAGCATCCTTCACAGTGAGGACGGAGAGAGAGAGAGAGAGAGAGAGAGAGAGAGAGAGAGAGAGAGAGAGAGAGAGAGAGACCCGGGGCAGTAGCGATGTCTCTTTTGATGTCTTTAATCCTCACTAGCACCAGTGTTGTTGTCTTGGACCAGCTGGATTGAAAGTCCAGATTTTTTTCGTATCTCCTCCCTTCTTCGTCCTAACACAATCCGGTCTCGCCTTTCAGCTGGTGCGGCCACTGAAACGCCGGCCAGGTTTATATTCCAGCAGGCTTTATGACACAACCTTTACTGACACGCCACACATAGCTCATGTTTACAAAAGCACGTGGGTGCGGAGGGGCGCGTTAAACGTCTTTAAATGGATGCAGGGGTTCGTGGAGATGGGGAACACAGAGGGGACTGTGATGTGTGCTGTGTGCTGTGAGCTGTGTGGTGTGTGTTGGGTGCTGTGAGCTGTGAACTGTGTGTTGAGGTTGGGCAACACGGTGGCTTGGTGGTTAGCACATTTGCCTCTCAGCACTGGGGTCTTGGGTTCAAGTCCTTATCTGAGTGGAGTTTCCATGTTCCTTCCATGAGGCTGAGTTTCTTTATGGCACCTGCTCACATTCATCACACTCTCACACACACACACACCACACACACGCACACAAAGGACATTAGAATAAACTTCTGAGCCTATTCCAACCTGGGAAATTTAGCTTTTTAATTAATGTAAGTGCAGATGAAGTGATTAGTGCATGTGTAAAATCTTTTTATCTCCCTTCTTTATGAACATGGACCTAATGTAACAAAGGACAGTGTGATGGTGTGGCTCCCTGCTTTATCTGGTGGTGAGAATTACCCGGGGCAGATAAGATGAACAAATTAAGGAAGGATCTTCTGCGAAATCCTGTGTTTATCTAGAAGAGAGAGGATTAAACACAGGCGCACAGATCCCAGCCACCATCCAGTGTTGCTGATTAACCCACTGGAACAGAATAACTATAAGAAATAGAAAAGCCATTGGTCTGTAGCTATAGGGTCAGTGAAACGGAAATAAGGGGACAGTGTGGTTTCTGTCTCTCTTTCTCTCTCTCTCTCTCTTTCTTTCTCTCTCTGTCTCTTATACACACACACACACACACACACACACACACACACACACACACACACACACACACACACACACATTAGACTGTATGTATACACTATTACAGAAATATGCATGAGCATTGGTTAATTGGGGTTATGTGTCTGCTGCAACACTTTGCTTGCTAGGGTGTTGATCCAAGCAGTTTAAATTAATCATAAAAGCTCATTTACAGTTTTATTTTATCATTACTTTCACAATTTCTGAAACTTTGCCTCATTTTTGTCAAAACCCAACACACAAACTCCAAGGCCTTGGAGATTCCAAGCAAGCTACGTAGCACTTTTGTAAGTCGCTCTGGATAAGAGCGTCTGCTAAATGCCATAAATGTAAATGTAAATGTAAGGCCAAACAGCACAATAATACAAAAGCTTACAAGCTTACCCAGTTGCTGGGTGTACTGGGTGTGTGAGCAGTGCACCAGCTGCATGGCTGAGTGAGAGATGTCCCTGCTCACCCAGCACCCCACTCACCCAGCACCCTGCTCACCCGGCACCCCGCTCACCCGGCACCCCTCTCACCCAGCACCCCGCTCACCCATCACCCCGCTCACCCAGCACCCCGCTCACCCAGCACCCCGCTCACCCAGCACCCCGCTCACCCGGCACCCTGCTCACCCGGCACCCCTCTCACCCGGCACCCCACTCACCCAGCACCCCGCTCACCCGGCACCCCACTCACCCGGCACCCCACTCACCCGGCACCCCGCTCACCCGGCATCCCGCTCACCCATCACCCCACTCACCCAGCACCCCGCTCACCCAGCACCCCGCTCACCCATCACCCCGCTCACCCAGCACCCCGCTCACCCAGCACCCCGCTCACCCGGCACCCCGCTCACCCGGCACCCCGCTCACCCGGCACCCCGCTCACCCAGCACCCCGCTCACCCGGCACCCCGCTCACCCGGCACCCCGCTCACCCGGCACCCCTCTCACCCGGCACCCCGCTCACCCGGCACCCCGCTCACCCGGCACCCCGCTCACCCGGCACCCCGCTCACCCGGCACCCCTCTCACCCGGCACCCCTCTCACCCAGCACCCTGCTCACCCAGCACCCCTCTCACCCAGCACCCCTCTCACCCAGCACCCTGCTCACCCAGCACCCTGCTCACCCGGCACCCCTCTCACCCAGCACCCCACTCACCCAGCACCCCTCTCACCCAGCATCCTGCTCACCCGGCACCCCGCTCACCCGGCACCCCGCTCACCCAGCACCCTGCTCACCCGGCACCCCTCTCACCCGGCACCCTGCTCACCCAGCACCCCTCTCACCCGGCACCCTGCTCACCCAGCACCCTGCTCACCCGGCACCCCTCTCACCCGGCACCCTGCTCACCCAGCACCCCTCTCACCCGGCACCCTGCTCACCCAGCACCCTGCTCACCCGGCACCCCTCTCAACCGGCACCCTGCTCACCCAGCATCCTGCTCACCCGGCACCCTGCTCACCAGGCACCCCGCTCACCCAGCATCCTGCTCCGGGCTCCTACACTGGGCTGCTACTCCGGGCGTGGAGGAGCACATGTGTTGTGTAGTTTGTCGAGGAAGGTGACCATGCAGGCAGTGTTGTAGGGACCAAGGGTGGCACCATGATGAATGTCACCAATCTGAACACATTGTGATCCAGGAATCTCATCGATGCCACTTGCTTGTATTTGGACAGTGTAGCGGGTCAGATTAGATTATCTCAGTTTGAAATAATGTTGTTTTATTAGGAGTGTGTTTTAGCACAACATCAGTGTAAAGCAAAGATTGTGCTTATGGTTCAGTACAGCAGGCCAGTAGACAGGATATATGAGTTAGTCATTTCAGTTTTTGTGTCTTAACAAACTGCAAAAAACTGTAAACCATAAACACACACACACACACATACACACAGCTTCCTGACACTGGCCATGCGCCAACCTGAAACATCTTTTTTTAGCTCAAACCTCCCAAGGTCTGCAGTACTTGGAGACAACAGTGACAGGACTGTCTGGCGTTGACGAGTATCCGTGTGGGATGAGCTCCCTACTCTCCTGGATCCTTCTAGAAGCTCTACTCTACTGTGCAGGCAGCTCTATTCAAATTGATATTTGTCATGTAGGGTTTTCCCCATTAAAACTCAGTGTTGATCCTCAGATCACATTAATGAAACAGAAGATGATCTCTAATCATCTCACATATTCTCATCTGCATGAGCAGGATATACTGCAGGATGAACTAATGACTCAGAAATAAACGACTCCCTGGCATTTTGTAGCCAAGTGTCACTGTTAATAGGTTTTGACAGATAGATTTAAGGATTCTGTTAATTAAAAGTCATTTTTAAGATTTTTCCTCGAAGCTGTTTCTTTAATGCTCTGTGTTATCAAAACTATCACTATCACAATCAAATATTTTAATTCAGAGCAAAGTCTCACAAGGCTTTAACAAATAAATAGACAGAGCAATAATCCTGTGAGGGGATCCCGAGATTAATGAGTGGAAAATAAATGTAAAAGGGCAAACATAACATTATTGCCCCAGCCACAAGGCCAGTGCATTTAATAGTTCATTGTAATGAAACGTCTGAAATATGTTTCAGCATGTAGGATGTCCCCAAGAGCAAAACTTCAGTTTGGTAACCCTGCCACTGTAGCGACTCTTTAAAGTTACACTATCAGTTACACTATCAGTTACACTATCAGTTACACTATCTGGGCAGGTTTTCTTGTATTAACAATCCGTTAGCATTTTTCCGGAGCCACCATCAATTTTTTTTACTACAGCACCAGTAAAATTGCATTTTACTAAAACCTATGAGTAGAACATTCACCATTTTTAACAGTTTTGTAGGCAGAGCATTTGTGATCCTGAATTTCATATATTGGACCTAATATTTCACTCCCCTTCTTTATCTATTTTCTTGTATTGTCATTTAGTCTTGCATTGTCTTAATCTTAGCCTCAGTCTTAGTCTCAGCCTTAGCCTCAGTCTTAGTGTCAGTCTTAGCCTTACTTTGTTGGACTGACCTGTGTAGTCTGGGGAGGGTTGTTGTGACGCAGAACCGTCCACTGTGATTGTCTCTGTGAGGTTATGTCCGATTTCACAGCCTGCCAATTGCCATTTTCGTTGTTGGGTATGGGAGTCATGTGACCAGACTTGGCAGGTTATACTGCTTGAAGCCTGTGCCCCCAAGAGCCCTCGAACATCAGGGGACATCGAGACAGAATTTCATTAACTATGTATGAACTTGCCAAATGCCAAAGCAAAGGACTCTGCATTAAAGAGCACAGCATGCATCAGTAGAGGGTCAAGATGAGCAAAGGTAAGATGCTGAGAAGAAAATGAAATGTGTGTGTACGGTATGTGCATAAAATAAATGCAGTGTGTGTTCTGTGTGTGTGTGTGTGTGTGTGTGTGTGCGTGTGTGTCACATCTATGTGTGTGTGAAAAGACTGCACCAATAGCAAAGGTAAAGCCACAAGGACAGCAGACACTGCTTTTGAAGTGTGAGGAACAGTGCTAGCCGGCAAATAATTAAATGTCAAGCATGCTCAACATGGACAGAAACCCAGAACCAGCTCCAGGTGTACCACATGACGTTTGCTGCAGGTGTACCACATGACGTTTGCTGCAGGTGTACCACATGACGTCTGCTGCAGGTGTACCACATGACGGCAGCTGCAGGTGTACCACATGATGGCAGCTGCAGGTGTACCACATGATGGCAGCTGCAGGTGTACCACATGACGTCTGCTGCAGGTGTACCACATGACGTCTGCTGCAGGTGGACCACATGACGTCTGCTGCAGGTGTACCACATGACGGCAGCTGCAGGTGTACCACATGACGTCTGCTGCAGGTGAAACTCATGACGGCAGCTGCAGGTGTACCACATGACGGCAGCTGCCGGTGTACCACATGACGTCTGCTGCAGGTGTACCACATGACGTCTGCTGCAGGTGTACCACATGACGTCTGCTGCAGGTGTAACACATGACGGCAGCTGCCGGTGTACCACATGACGGCAGCTGCAGGTGTACCACATGACGTCTGCTGCAGGTGTACCACATGACAGCAGCTGCAGGTGTAACACATGACGGCAGCTGCAGGTGTACCACAGGACGTCAACTGCAGGTGTACCACATGACGTCTGCTGCAGGTGTACCACATGACGTCTGCTGCAGGTGTAATACATGACGGCAGCTGCTGGTGTACCACGTGACAGTATATATATATATATATATATATATATATATATATATATATATATATATATATATATATATATATACTGTAAACTGTAATAATGTATAATATATACATTATATACATAATGTATCATCTGATACACTGATCACCACAATGAGACAGAAAGATGTAAGTGTCTCTGAACATGCCATTGTGATTGACACTAGACAGGCTGGTCTGAATATTTCAGAAACTGCTGATCTATTGGGAATTTCACACAAAACCATCTCTATGGTTTACAGAGAATGGTCCAAAAAGAGCAAATAACTAGTGAGATGCAGGTGTCTGGGTGCAAAGGCCTTGTTGACGCCGGTGGTCACAGGAGAATGGCCAGACTGGTGCGAGCTGATTGAAAGGCAACAGTAACAGTAACTCGTTACATTTGAGGAGAACCTTACAGCAGATGGGATCACACTGTGTGGGCTTTGGTCAGCTAAGAAGAGGCAAATGAGGCAACAATTTGCATTGGCTTAACGAATTGGGCAATAGAAGTTTGGGGGAAAATGTTGTCTGGAGGACTTTGAGTCTTGATTTCTGTGACAGAATTTGGCATTTAAAAATGCAGGAATGGATCCTTCCTCCCCTGTGTTGACTGTTCAGGCTGCTGGTGGTGGTGTGGTGTACTGGTGGTGGTGGTGTACTGGTGGTGTGGTGTACTGGTGGTGTGGTGTACTGGTGGTGGTGGTGTACTGGTGGTGTGGTGTACTGGTGGTGGTGTGGTGTACTGGTGGTGGTGTGGTGTACTGGTGGTGTGGTGTACTGGTGGTGGTGTGGTGTACTGGTGGTGTGGTGTACTGGTGGTGTGGTGTACTGGTGGTGTGGTGTACTGGTGGTGGTGGTGTACTGGTGGTGGTGTGGTGTACTGGTGGTGTGGTGTACTGGTGGTGTGGTGTACTGGTGGTGGTGTGGTGTACTGGTGGTGTGGTGTACTGGTGGTGTGGTGTACTGGTGGTGTGGTGTACTGGTGGTGGTGGTGTACTGGTGGTGGTGTGGTGTACTGGTGGTGTGGTGTACTGGTGGTGGTGTGGTGTACTGGTGGTGTGGTGTACTGGTGGTGTGGTGTACTGGTGGTGGTGGTGTACTGGTGGTGGTGTGGTGTACTGGTGGTGTGGTGTACTGGTGGTGGTGTGGTGTACTGGTGGTGTGGTGTACTGGTGGTGTGGTGTACTGGTGGTGGTGGTGTACTGGTGGTGGTGTGGTGTACTGGTGGTGTGGTGTACTGGTGGTGTGGTGTACTGGTGGTGTGGTGTAATGGTGGTGGTGGTGTATTGGTGGTGGTGTGGTGTGGTGTACTGGTGGTGTGGTGTACTGGTGGTGTGGTGTACTGGTGGTGGTGGTGTACTGGTGGTGGTGTGGTGTACTGGTGGTGGTGTGGTGTACTGGTGGTGTGGTGTACTGGTGGTGGTGTGGTGTACTGGTGGTGTGGTGTACTGGTGGTGGTGGTGTACTGGTGGTGGTGTGGTGTACTGGTGGTGGTGTGGTGTACTGGTGGTGGTGTGGTGTACTGGTGGTGTGGTGTACTGGTGGTGTGGTGTACTGGTGGTGGTGGTGTGGTGTACTGGTGGTGGTGGTGTACTGGTGGTGGTGTGGTGTACTGGTGGTGGTGTGGTGTACTGGTGGTGTGGTGTACTGGTGGTGGTGTGGTGTACTGGTGGTGTGGTGTACTGGTGGTGGTGTGGTGTACTGGTGGTGTGGTGTACTGGTGGTGGTGTGGTGTACTGGTGGTGTGGTGTACTGGTGGTGTGGTGTACTGGTGGTGGTGTGGTGTACTGGTGGTGGTGTGGTGTACTGGTGGTGTGGTGTACTGGTGGTGTGGTGTACTGGTGGTGGTGGTGTACTGGTGGTGGTGTGGTGTACTGGTGGTGGTGTGGTGTACTGGTGGTGGTGTGGTGTACTGGTGGTGTGGTGTACTGGTGGTGTGGTGTACTGGTGGTGGTGTGGTGTACTGGTGGTGTGGTGTACTGGTGGTGGTGTGGTGTACTGGTGGTGGTGTGGTGTACTGGTGGTGGTGTGGTGTACTGGTGGTGGTGTGGTGTACTGGTGGTGTGGTGTACTGGTGGTGTGGTGTACTGGTGGTGGTGGTGTGGTGTACTGGTGGTGGTGGTGTACTGGTGGTGGTGTGGTGTACTGGTGGTGGTGTGGTGTACTGGTGGTGTGGTGTACTGGTGGTGTGGTGTACTGGTGGTGGTGTGGTGTACTGGTGGTGTGGTGTACTGGTGGTGTGGTGTACTGGTGGTGGTGTGGTGTACTGGTGGTGTGGTGTACTGGTGGTGGTGTGGTGTACTGGTGGTGGTGTGGTGTACTGGTGGTGTGGTGTACTGGTGGTGGTGGTGTGGTGTACTGGTGGTGTGGTGTACTGGTGGTGTGGTGTACTGGTGGTGGTGTGGTGTACTGGTGGTGTGGTGTACTGGTGGTGGTGTGGTGTACTGGTGGTGTGGTGTACTGGTGGTGGTGTGGTGTACTGGTGGTGGTGTGGTGTACTGGTGGTGGTGTGGTGTACTGGTGGTGTGGTGTACTGGTGGTGGTGGTGTGGTGTACTGGTGGTGGTGGTGTACTGGTGGTGGTGTGGTGTACTGGTGGTGGTGTGGTGTACTGGTGGTGTGGTGTACTGGTGGTGTGGTGTACTGGTGGTGGTGTGGTGTACTGGTGGTGTGGTGTACTGGTGGTGTGGTGTACTGGTGGTGGTGTGGTGTACTGGTGGTGTGGTGTACTGGTGGTGGTGTGGTGTACTGGTGGTGGTGTGGTGTACTGGTGGTGTGGTGTACTGGTGGTGGTGGTGTGGTGTACTGGTGGTGTGGTGTACTGGTGGTGGTGTGGTGTACTGGTGGTGGTGTGGTGTACTGGTGGTGTGGTGTACTGGTGGTGTGGTGTACTGGTGGTGGTGTGGTGTACTGGTGGTGTGGTGTACTGGTGGTGGTGTGGTGTACTGGTGGTGGTGTGGTGTACTGGTGGTGTGGTGTACTGGTGGTGTGGTGTACTGGTGGTGGTGGTGTGGTGTACTGGTGGTGGTGGTGTACTGGTGGTGGTGTGGTGTACTGGTGGTGGTGTGGTGTACTGGTGGTGTGGTGTACTGGTGGTGTGGTGTACTGGTGGTGGTGTGGTGTACTGGTGGTGTGGTGTACTGGTGGTGTGGTGTACTGGTGGTGGTGTGGTGTACTGGTGGTGTGGTGTACTGGTGGTGGTGTGGTGTACTGGTGGTGGTGTGGTGTACTGGTGGTGTGGTGTACTGGTGGTGGTGGTGTGGTGTACTGGTGGTGTGGTGTACTGGTGGTGGTGTGGTGTACTGGTGGTGTGGTGTACTGGTGGTGGTGTGGTGTACTGGTGGTGGTGTGGTGTACTGGTGGTGTGGTGTACTGGTGGTGTGGTGTACTGGTGGTGGTGTGGTGTACTGGTGGTGTGGTGTACTGGTGGTGGTGTGGTGTACTGGTGGTGGTGTGGTGTACTGGTGGTGGTGGTGTACTGGTGGTGTGGTGTACTGGTGGTGGTGTGGTGTACTGGTGGTGGTGTGGTGTACTGGTGGTGTGGTGTGGTGTACTGGTGGTGGTGGTGTGGTGTACTGGTGGTGTGGTGTACTGGTGGTGGTGTGGTGTACTGGTGGTGGTGTGGTGTACTGGTGGTGTGGTGTACTGGTGGTGGTGTGGTGTACTGGTGGTGGTGGTGTGGTGTACTGGTGGTGGTGTGGTGTACTGGTGGTGGTGTGGTGTACTGGTGGTGGTGGTGTGGTGTACTGGTGGTGGTGTGGTGTACTGGTGGTGGTGTGGTGTACTGGTGGTGGTGGTGTGGTGTACTGGTGGTGGTGTGGTGTACTGGTGGTGGTGTGGTGTACTGGTGGTGTGGTGTACTGGTGGTGGTGGTGTGGTGTACTGGTGGTGGTGGTGTGGTGTACTGGTGGTGTGGTGTACTGGTGGTGGTGTACTGGTGGTGGTGGTGTGGTGTACTGGTGGTGGTGGTGTGGTGTACTGGTGGTGGTGTGGTGTACTGGTGGTGGTGTGGTGTACTGGTGGTGTGGTGTACTGGTGGTGGTGGTGTGGTGTACTGCTGGTGGTGGTGTGGTGTACTGCTGGTGGTGGTGTGGTGTACTGGTGGTGGTGTGGTGTACTGGTGGTGTGGTGTACTGGTGGTGGTGTGGTGTACTGGTGGTGGTGGTGTGGTGTACTGGTGGTGGTGTGGTGTACTGGTGGTGGTGTGGTGTACTGGTGGTGGTGGTGTGGTGTACTGGTGGTGGTGTGGTGTACTGGTGGTGGTGTGGTGTACTGGTGGTGTGGTGTACTGGTGGTGGTGGTGTGGTGTACTGGTGGTGGTGGTGTGGTGTACTGGTGGTGTGGTGTACTGGTGGTGGTGTACTGGTGGTGGTGGTGTGGTGTACTGGTGGTGGTGGTGTGGTGTACTGGTGGTGGTGTGGTGTACTGGTGGTGGTGTGGTGTACTGGTGGTGTGGTGTACTGGTGGTGGTGGTGTGGTGTACTGGTGGTGGTGGTGTGGTGTACTGGTGGTGTGGTGTACTGGTGGTGGTGGTGTGGTGTACTGGTGGTGGTGTGGTGTACTGGTGGTGGTGTGGTGTACTGGTGGCGTTGTGGTGTACTGGTGGTGGTGGTGTGGTGTACTGGTGGTGTGGTGTACTGGTGGTGGTGTGGTGTACTGGTGGTGTGGTGTACTGGTGGTGGTGTGGTGTAGTGGTGGTGGTGGTGTACTGGTGGTGGTGGTGTACTGGTGGTGTGGTGTACTGGTGGTGTGGTGTACTGGTGGTGGTGGTGGTGTACTGGTGGTGGTGTGGTGTACTGGTGGTGTGGTGTACTGGTGGTGTGGTGTACTGGTGGTGGTGGTGGTGTACTGGTGGTGGTGTGGTGTACTGGTGGTGGTGGTGTGGTGTACTGGTGGCGTTGTGGTGTACTGGTGGTGGTGGTGTACTGGTGGTGGTGTACTGGTGGTGGTGGTGTGGTGTACTGGTGGTGGTGGTGTACTGGTGATGGTGTGGTGTACTGGTGGTGGTGTGGTGTACTGGTGGTGTGGTGTACTGGTGGTGGTGGTGTGGTGTACTGCTGGTGTGGTGTACTGGTGGCGTTGTGGTGTACTGGTGGCGTTGTGGTGTACTGGTGGTGGTGTGGTGTACTGGTGGTGGTGTGGTGTACTGGTGGTGTGGTGTACTGGTGGTGGTGTGGTGTACTGGTGGTGTGGTGTACTGGTGGCGTTGTGGTGTACTGGTGGCGTTGTGGTGTACTGGTGGTGGTGTGGTGTACTGGTGGTGTGGTGTACTGGTGGCGTTGTGGTGTACTGGTGGAGGTATGTTGTAGTGGTGGTGTGGTGTACTGGTGGAGGTATGTTGTAGTGGTGGTGTGGTGTACTGGTGGCGTTGTGGTGTACTGGTGGTGGTGTGTTGTACTGGAGGTGTGTTGTAGTGGTGGTGGTGTGGTGTACTGGTGGCGTTGTGGTGTACTGGTGGTGGTGTGGTGTAGTGGTGGTGGTGTACTGGTGGTGGTGGTGTACTGGTGGTGGTGTACTGGTGGTGGTGTGGTGTACTGGTGGAGGTATGTTGTAGTGGTGGTGTGGTGTACTGGTGGCGTTGTGGTGTACTGGTGGTGGTGTGTTGTACTGGAGGTGTGTTGTAGTGGTGGTGGTGTGGTGTACTGGTGGCGTTGTGGTGTACTGGTGGTGGTGTGGTGTAGTGGTGGTGGTGTACTGGTGGTGGTGTGGTGTAGTGGTGGTGGTGTACTGGTGGTGGTGTACTGGTGGTGGTGTGGTGTAGTAGTGGTGGTGTGTTGTAGTGGTGGTGGTGTACTGGTGGTGGTGTGGTGTAGTGGTGGTGGTGTGTTGTAGTGGTGGTGGTGTACTGGTGGTGGTGTGGTGTTGTAGTGGTGGTGGTGTACTGGTGGTGGTGTGGTGTACTGGTGATGGTGTGGTGCACTGGTGGAGGTGTGTTGTACTGGAGGTGTGTTGTACTGGTGGCGTTGTGGTGTACTGGTGGTGGTTTACTGGTGTGAGCAATATTTTCTTGGCACACTTTGGGTCCCAGGCGGTCCTGATCTGGACGGACCCCCAGAAAGAGGCAATTCCACTAAAACGACTGGATAACCTGCATGTGCACAACATGGAAACCCTTCCAGACATCACGGTGGCTCAGATGAGGAGGTACATGGATGAGTGCATAAGCAGGGCCCTTTTCTGCAGGACCATGAAGGATTGGCCAAGGAGATACCAGCACTCCTCTGGTGCTAGTAAAACAAAAAGCCCAGTCCACTCGTAGGCTCCACGTCTCTACGCATGTGCTCACCATTCCAAAAACATTGTTAGCCAAAATGTCTCTTTTAAAACTCTCAAAAATTAAAGAAGACAGTTTCAAAAATGGTGGACGATCGATTATTTATTTGTGGAGTTCAACGTGACCACCACTTATGCAAGGAGAAAGTTGCCATGCTTTCAACCTGGCATCATTATACAACCAAACACGCAGAGCAGTGTGTAGGTATGAAGGAGAGGAGAGAGAGACACGAGTCACTCAGCTTAGAAAAGATCTTTCCCTGCAGCAAAACTATTTCCAGCGAGTAAAAAGAGAAAGTGATGCTGCAGTTGAGGCTGTGTGGTGAGTGAACTCATCACCAGAGCTGGGAAGTGTTTGAATGTATTGTGGTGTGGTGTGGTAGGAGAGACAGTAGGCAGATCCATCGTCAGCGTAACACGGTTCTTTTATTAAATACCTCAATAGCGTAATTACGCAAAGGAGCCGTGATCACGCAGAACGGACTCAAACACCTGAAACAGGAGGGAACAACACGAATGAGATGACAACACACACACACACACACACACACACACACACGGCAGGGAATAATCGTGTCTATATAACTGCATAAAATGACACGGGGCAACTTAAACTAATAACACTCACAATCACAACATAATCAATAATCACACAACATAAGCATAACATAAACACAGGGCAGTACCGGAGCCGCAGGGGCTCATGGGTAACTAGTGTCGTCCCTCATAGGACTGACACTACAGTATGTAACCTTTCTGAATTACTGTATGTGTACATAGTTTTTATATATAAATGTAGTTGTTTTTCCCTTTTTCAACTGCTGTTTTTCACGATCCTTTAATCTGGGCCCCTCATTGAAAACACAGCCTGGTTAGTGACCCCAGGACATTTGAGGTTCAGACCCCTGACCTACAGAGTGAGACGAGTCCTGAGACATGAGCTGAATGGGACAATCAAATCCAGACCATCAACACTCCTGCTCTGCCTGTCAGCACACACACTGGACCAAGGAGGAGATAAAAGTCCCTGATATCAAGACAAGGAAACTGTTCACAATGCATGGAGGGTTTCATCCCAAATCTACACTGTAAGGAAGGGGGCTGGGGTCTAGGGCGCATCAGAGCCACTATTCAGGATAAAACAACCTCGATCCAGCACTACGTCAGGAACATGGACCCACGTGAAGAAGTGCTCAGTGAGGAGCTCAGACAACAGAAGCCAGAGGAGGATGAGAGTGTTGAGGAGCAGGAACCATCGAGTGAGGATTAACCTCCACGTGATGTGTGTGTGTGTGTGGGTGTGTGTGTGTGTGTGTGTACGTGCGTGCGTGTGTGTGTTGTGAAGGAATGACTGTATCCACCACAGTGGAGTTTTGTTGATGTCAGTTTTTTATCACTCACCTAATTCCGATATAGTATGTAATGCACAGCCAATGAGTGTCTAAGGACATTCAGCATTCATTTCAATTACAAAAACAATCAATAGAGCACACAGGCAGAATACAGAAAGTGCTGATGCAGCCTCTCAGTCTTCTTCAGCATGTTAAGAAGCTCCATGGGTTTCCACGGGCCTCTCTTATCCCCCCTCCCCCCGAGTAAATGTTGGATAAGCAGGGTAAAGGTCCGCTCCGTAATGTCTGCAGCAGGACATCGGGCCATTTTTTACTCTGACAGTCCCTCCACGGTCAGCTACCCTGAAGGGAACCCTGCTGGTCTCCTGCTGCTTGTTAGGGGTCTAGAAGCAGGAGACCACCGAGCTTCATTACCAAACACATGCAGAAGGATTAAATGTTTGTGGCACCTGCACTTTTGACTTTTTTGTTGTTGTTTCACTGATAGTTTAAACCCGTCTCGTTGGTGTAGTCTAATCTATTTAGTTTTGTGATCATGTATCAGGTCTTTTTTATGTGTGTTCATGTGTGGTACACGCGTTCAGCTACAGATGGTTATGTAAGCAGGCCATGTGATGGAGATTGTTGGTGCTGTAGCGGCTGCAGAGGTGTATGGGCGTGATCTCTCTGTTCCTACACACACACACTTCACTGTTGTGCACACGCACACGTTCACCACACGTTTCAGTGTCTTTCCAGTTCCAGCAGACCTGGATCAGCTCATGAAGGTCATTCTGATGCCCCTGAGAAGCTGAGCTAAGTGCGTTAAAGGAAGCAGGCCAGTGAAGACTTCCTGCCACGGGGTCGTCTGGGCACAAAACCACTGTCTCACTTTCCAAGCACTTAGAGTAACCTCACATAACGACCACGGAAAATAACCGCAGGAGACATGGCAACCTCCACTTCCTTCAAACACACCTTTTATAGCAATTTAATATTAATACACTTTGTTTAGTAATACAGAAGTACCTTTTATTTTATGTGCATTTCAAGAATAGACTTAAAGGAGATGGCAGAGATATGCAAAGATAAACGTCAAGAGACACATCAAGAAGTGGAGATCCACAGAACTTTCCCAAATGACTGCTCACTCTTTTAAAACGCTCCTATTAGCACAGCCCCCTGGATCTGTGTGAGGTTTAATATTTGGAATTTGCTCAAATCTCTGATGCAGTTTGCACGTCAGACGCAGGAAAGACATTTCACTCTCAAAAAGCTCAAGATGACTCAAGTAAAGAGGCTGGAGGCCCCGGGTGTTATCTGCAGGTTCATGTGTGGAGGTTGGAGCTGTTCACCACCAAAAAGCTTTGATATAAAAATAAATCCAGAAGCAGAGCTCCCACTCCACGCTACAGTAGCCAGATGGTCCGTATGTCTGTAAGTTCAGATAAGTGTGTAGGCCCTCTCACAGGCCTGCACATGGCCAACTTAAGCGTTTAATAAATAAATGATACAGAAAGAAAATGGCAAGGACAAAATGAAGCGGCCCCCACACTAAAACGTCTAAAAGTGGGCAAACCTCCGTGTGCGGTGAATAACACACACTTTGGAATATTCATGTCACTGAGATGCCCACCCCAGGTTTTTTTTTAAACACATGGTACCCAACTTCCTTACATGGCTTCACTCTCCTGTACTCCACGCACACGCGCCCTGTGGTCCCGTCTACCCACACAGGTCGTTTGCTCCAGGAATCAGGTCGTTTCATCCAGCAGGGCAGCACAGTTTCTCTCAGTCGTGCGATCACTTCGGCCCCCCGTACAAATGTGACCACTCGCTGCTCTGCACGCTGGGTGATATTTTTGGGCTATAAACCAGCCACAGCACAGGGACCCGGGGGGGTCACGAAGCCTCTCGCTCCGCCGCCCGTCACTGGCGCTGGCAGGCCATGACACGTGGCGAACAGATGGTTCATCAATGTCACCGCACTCCTCTGGAGGATGGCTGGCCAGGCTGGAGGGAGGGAGGGGCCCTGCCAGCTCATCTCAGCCAATGAGGCGGCTATACACGAGGGACTAGCTACTGGGGGGGCGGAGCCACATGCTGTCGTTAACCTTCACTGTGTTCAACCAGGGATGGTAAAAAGTCACTAGGTCTGGGGACAGTATGTTAGAATGCTGGATATAAACGATATGACATTTACATAGGCAAAGGTCACCCGTCCTTAACACTGTAAGAGGAATTAAAGTACCATTGAGTCAGACCGCAAATAACAAAGTTCTTCCATATTATAAACAACAACATGATTTTCAGCCTCAATGTCGGCAGTGATAAGGACTAATTTATAGCTTCAAATACACTGATGTGTTATCATGTTATCACATTTAACTTGAAACTTTGTGTCCCGGTAAGCTAGCTAACACAAAGACGTGCGTGGGAAGTTACTTCTCTTTAGGTAAGGACCATATGGCAGACTTGAGAAATTTGGCTGAAAAAATTCCACTGCTACTACTTTGTTAAGTATATCTATTAATCTCAATCTGCATTTGCTTGTCAAGGCAAACAAATGTCCAATTCATCTCCATTGTGTAGAAGAAATTCTCCAACACTGGAGGGTTCAGTGTGAAAGAGATTTAAGATGAAGGCCCATAGTTCAAGTACTACTGAAAAAGGTTTAATTTTAGTAGCAGTCTAATGGTGAAGTTAAGGTCACAATAAAGGTGAAAGTATGCTATCTAACTATTCTAGACTTATGCATACAACATAATCTGGCACACACCGACAGGAGACAGCTAGCATTATTCATCATAATACAAAATTCAAAATGATAAATTGCTGTATTTAACAAAAAATAAACAAAATTACTTTACTTCTTATGCAGTTAGTTTCATCAGAACTAAAAACAGAATAACACCAATTAAAATGAGGAGGATTATCTACTGTAAAGTCAATTATACATATATAAATTATACATATATATAAAGTTAATGTTAATTATACATTCTTTAATATTCAGTCATATCTCCAAATATGTGATAATTTAAGGATGTTATATACAGTACATTAGTCCATAACTAACAGAATTGAGAGATTTTATAGTGAAAATGCGAATAATATATAATATGTGAAACCTGAAGGATTGGTGTGGTGTGATTAAAAAGATAAATCAATCAAGACATACATTCTTACATGTGCTAGATATGTATATAACAATAAAACAAGCATGCGCGCGCACACACACACACACACACACACACACACACACACACACGTGCATACACACACGTGCACACACACACATACACACCGTGTCCAGGAGCAGCATCAGACCGTCCGTCCACACCAACCAATCAGCAGCTTCATCCTCACCAGCCCCACCCATCACGTCCACTCGCCACCAAACCCCGCCCACTCAGCAAAGCATAGCCACGCCCCTCAGTTTTCATTTACATTTCTGACATTGTGCAGACGGCCTCAGCCAGAAGGACTTACAGAAGTGCTTCGTCATCTACTCATAGGATGAATCCTGAACAGCACGACAGGTGCACAGGTGAACTGTAGTTCAAGGCTCTGTTGAAGCAGAACCCTGAGATGCGTGAGGCAGCGCGGACACTCAGAGAGACATGAGTACAGGTGCAGTATAGAAAATGATAACTAGTAGAAGGGCTGGATTAATCAATAGTAGATCAATATTCCTGTAAATGCAGGATTAATGCTCATTAAAAATACTTCCCAAATAGACGAGTCCTCTGTTTGGAGGACAGCAGGGAACTGCTTTTGGACAGCTGGTGGACGTTCATCCCACCATCAGGGAGCAGGACAGAGAAGAGTCTTAAAACTGGTCTTCCATGAGACTTGAAGGATGGCGTTTCAAGCTGAGCTGTGCTTGAGCGCCGACGTTCCTGTCATCATGTAGCGATGGGCAGGTTCATTCTGGGCCTTGTAGGCCAGCGTCATGGTTTCAGTCTGATAATAACAGCCACTGGAAGCCAGTGGGTGATGTGTGAACTTCGGACGATCTAGGACCACCCATACTGCTGCATAGTCACTATGACCCAGCCACACCCACCCTACACCTGGCCCCTCCCACTCAGCACAGCATAGCTATCACTCTTGCCCTTACATCCAGCACTGTACAACATCACCCTGCTCCACCCCCACACCACGACATAGCCATCTGTCACCAGCCCCGCCCACACAGCACGGCATAGCCACTCACCACACAGCCCCGCCCACACAGCACGGCATAACCACTCACCACACAGCCCCGCCCACACAGCACGACATTGCCATCTGTCACCAGCCCCGCCCACACAGCACGGCATAGCCACTCACCCCACAGCCCCGCCCACACAGCACGGCATAGCCACTCACCACACAGCCCCGCCCACACAGCACGGCATAGCCTCACCACACAGCCCCGCCCACACAGCACGGCATTACCATCTGTCACCAGCCCCGCCCACACAGCATGGCATAGCCACTCACCACACAGCCCCGCCCACACAACACGACATAGCCCCCACTTACTTTTATAGAAACACACAGACACTCACACACATGTAGTTCATGAATCACATGTTCTGAATGGATGAATGAAGAACGCCACATGACGACTCTTCCAGTGTCGTAGGAAACTGTTTCCAAGGGCCTGCCTAAAATAATTATCACTGCAACCAAATGGATACTGAATAGCAGTTGTAACAGCTGCCATAATTAAATTAATTTTGGCTATACACAAAGGAACCCGTGATAAAATATGCAAAATCAATCATGGCTAATGCCAAAAATTAATTCAGTGTTCAAATCAATTGTATTCTGAATTAAATATATGACTCATTTAGCAAGCGTATATGCTTCTCCAAGCTTTCTCATTCTGTGGCCCTAACAGTTCACAGCGATATTATCTGACTATTCTGGACAGCTAGCCTACATGGGCCATTTACACCAGCACCCCAGAAACCCTGTACTGGGAATAGCACAGGCTTGGCACTGGTTGTGTTCTCACTAATCTGATTGCCAAATCCAACCCACCAGGTAATTATCAAACCCAACATAAGATTAAATCACGTGCAGTACCCAGGTGTCCGTCTATGCTGGGAGGGCGAGTGATTTATGCTCTCCTGACTACATTTCAGAGGTTGGGTGCTAAAATAAATTCCACACACACAGTTTGATCCTGGATTTTTTTTTCCAAGCAGTGCAACTGTTTAAAACCCATGGAGCCTTCACCTTTCACCTTTCACCTTTCACCAGAACAAACGGGTTTCTCTGGTGCAACATACCTGGTATGAGAAGATGTAGCATGTTTATTTCTTCTCTTTGGTGGAGGCATTCTGGCATTGTTTTACACATTTACTTGTTTTATTTCTTTTCAGGAAACACTAGTGACATGTAAGAAGGTTTAACACCACAATATCTAAATCCAGAGGTGGGACCAAGTCAGTGTTTTGCAAGTCTCAAGTAAGTCCAAGTCTTTATACCTCAAGTCCCGAGTCAAGTCTCAAGCAAAGACACTCAAGTCAAGTCAAGTCTCGAGTCAAGACAGGCAACAGTCAAGTCAAGTCCCAAGTCTGAAACTTGGAATTTCAAGTCCTTTCGAGTCTTTTTTTTTTTTACCAATGTTGCAGGTATATTTTAAATGTAAATAATAGACATTATCTTTTTAAAATCTGTATTCTCCTCAAATCTTGATAAAACATGTGCAACTGAAAACACGAAGTATAAAAAAAAATTAAAATTAGCTGCAAAAATATTCATACTTTAAACTACAATTTTCCAGAAATAAATATTATGTGAAAAAGTCATAAGTAGAACTCCATGTTCAAATAAAAAGTGCTGATATTTTCACAGTACAATACAAAGAACCATAACAGCATTTTCCCTCTCTTCTCTTATCTGGTTTCTTGGAGAACATGTGTGAGTGACACAAGACAAACAAATATAAGAACTGAACAATTAACAGGAATCTGCAACTTTAGACATTTCAGTAAACTATTCTGCATTGCATTTGCTGGCCAAAAGTCTGTATGTCATTTGTGCACGATGAATGATGTCCCCATAGCGGAAAACTCGCTCCACTTTTGTCAATATATTTTTTTCTGGACGTAGATGTCTTCAAATACACAATCCATGCTGAGATAGAACTGGATATTATATCTCTTCCCCGAGTTCAGATACAGAACCCAGGGTTGCCAACTCTCACGCATTGAGCGTGAGACACACGCATTTGACCGTCTTCACACGCTCTCACGCCACACATCCGATTTCTCACGCCGGAAAAAAATCTAGTTTATTTACCTCTGATCCACATCTATGATTCAATGAGTTACTAGTTCGCTCTGGCACCAACCACTGGCGATCGATCGATCGCGATATAATACTTAATTTGTGTCCATTTTACACCCCGCCCGGTAAAAATTTACGTTCGCCAACCCCCCATTTGATTGGTTGTGCTGCAGCTCATGCACACACACACACGTACAGAGTGTGGAAAAGCAGAGGACTGGTCTGCGTCAGAAGGACGGAAATGAAATTAATGGGGCGCACTTTATAAATATTAATATGCGTTTTAAAATTTAGATTTGGGGTAAAAAAAAATCAAGTCTTTGCAAGTAAACAGGTTCAAGTCCAATTCAAGTCCCAAGTTATTGGTGTAAAAGTCCAAGTCAAGTCTAAGTCTCTGAATATTTTTTCAAGTCAAGTCAAAAGTCTTAATATTAATGACTCGAGTCTGACTCGAGTCCAAGTCATGTGACTCGAGTCCCCACCTCTGTCTAAATCTATGTGAAAAATTCAGCTGTGTTTCTTTACCAGCTTTCATGATTGTTTGTTGTTTATATAATTTTTTTGCTTGTATCTTAGTTTGTTTGTTTCTTTTGCAGGAGCAAACTATGTCCACTTCTCTTCTGACCTGAAACTGCAAATATGTATTAGTTACATATGGCACACAAGTGGAATAACAGCTTTGTTTTACAATCTTAATTCTTCGGTCTTTCAAGTAATTGTGCATTGGCCTCAAGAAGCTCATGAAACATGTTAACATGTTAACACAAAACATTTGCAAAAACGATGATTAATGATATGATATGTATTGCCTACCCATCATGCTCTGGTGCAAAGGTACGGCTTCTGTGGATTTCACCTCACATGGCAACCGCAGCATATGGGCTGCATAGCCAGGTTCCTCCAGAACAGTCTTCTCCTCGGTGGGCGAGAACAACGTTCCAGCCAGCTGAGTGAGTGTGGAGTGACACAGCACGACCGAGAGTTTCCACACTGTCCTGGAGAACTCACAGTACGCAGTGATGATGCACAGAAGCCTCTCTGAGAATGGGAGCAGACAGACTGGGGCTTTTTGAGAGGAAACTGCTGTTTTGGAACATCAGGTGAGAGTGTTCGGTGTTTTCCGTGGAAGTTGCTGGTTTTAAATCTATAACCATTTTTTTTGTAGTTGCAGTAATACGCTTTTAAGAATTCGTTTTCTGTGCATTGTTTATAGATGGATATAGAACCTTATCTAAACGTGAACCAAACCTTTATAAATGACCCACAATATTGTGGTGGTGTTAATACCATCAGGGAAATACAACATGGACATAAATCAGTCGATACATGAACTTACCTGTGTAAACACCTGGTTTCCATCAAGAATGCACCAGGTATATCACATTATTCACATTATTTCAACATTCAACTACAGGTGCTTGTGATGAGTGCAGTGTGTCTTTTTTATTATAATGCATGATCATTTTTTAATTAATAACATATCATTCTTAGAATATTACTACAACTCACAGTATACTACATTGTAGCCTAAATGCCCACTACATAATCAGTAACAACAAAGCATGTTCGTTTCAAGATAAACACAACAGTGTCGGGCCCAATAGGTCCAGAGTACTTCATGGTTATGTTGAATTCCTTCTGCACAATAGCTGATAACTTGTTCAGTTCATTTCAAGGTATATACAATATTTACTATACACAATCTCTGGAGTAGATTTTTAGGTAACCAGTAGAGATGGTGTTTACGTCGTCCTTATGCACTCATGGCTGATTCAGGGACTCCGGTTTGACTGAAGGGGGATTCAGAATTTTTGCGTTTAGAAGAACATGGATGGGTTTGTGTCCCACAGCTCAGGGGAGGATGGAGCTGGTGTTTCACCTCTAGATGATCACCTGCAAGTCTCTCTCGCTGCTCCACAGGAGTGAAGTGGTCGTGCGTGTCGGTGAAGGACACGGTGTGCTGGATTAGTGAGGAACAGCCATGAAACATACATTATGGGGAAACACGTCCCGCAACACGCAGCCTACCACCCGGAGATGACCACAGCGCTTCCGACAGGTGCGGGACTAAAACTCGGGATGAATAAAACATCAGGATTGAAGCGCTTGGATTCCGCACAGCGACGACTCATGTTTATGCAGACATGTCATCTCCACGTACTGCATGAGGCAAGTTGTAACTGCGTGCTTTCAAACTGGGGCTATTAGCATAATAAGGGTATATTTCTTTCCAACGTCGACACTAATTGCAATCGTTAAGACAGAATATGCACTTAGTTCATTGTGTGTAATAGCGAACATGAAGCGATGGATTCAGAGCTGGAAAATTCTGGCAACCCAGGAAGAGCTACAAAGAGCTGAGAAATTATAATACGTGAATAAAATCACAGCACAGTGCCCAGGAGAGCTACCTCTCACTCCCCCTACAAGCAGGAGAGTTGCATATCACACCTCTTGTGAAACCTATTCAGCAGGCAAATCCGAAACAGTAGAACATGAATATGCATGACTAATTATTTATCATTTTAATTAGAGACAGTAGCTCTGCAGCAGCTGGTTGGTGGAGCTGCCACAGCTTAAGTGCATTAATCAGTGTTAATGAGCGAATCAGACACTTTTAACTTGGATTTGTCTCTGCTTTAATAAAACCCCATAATGGACAGTAAGACCATAAACTTTACATTTCACGCATTAGCAATGAGCCAATGGAGAACATGATTTCATAAGACGTTTTAGTCCTATATATGGGCATTGGTAAATAACCTCATTATGAGATACATTGTTGTTTCTGATGTTTCTATATGCTGATTGGCCCTCAACAGAGACCCTTTGAGATCAGACATGAGGGAAACAGGTGCTGTGTCTGATGTATCTGCCATATAAGGACTTTCATCAAAACTGACTTTGAAGCGATTTAAACAGTATATGAGCATAAGAAAGCAAAAGCATTTCAAATATCCCACAATGCCTTGTGTGCCAGTGCATTACTTTGTTCTGATATAAAAAAAAATTAAGGCAATTTATTGGGTTTGAGACTTAAAAGATCAGACTTTACTGACCAAAGGTTTTGATGCTATGTTTCTGAGAGCTTTGGGCAAATGGGTTCTTAGGCAAAGAAAATGTGAATATTTCCACCCGGTCTGAGATAGCTCTACATAAAAAAACTCAATATGAGGACCCATTTGGGCCCTTCAGGGCAAGCTGTTAAGGTCACTGGATTTCAAATGTCATTGAGGTTGTGGGTGTCAACGCAGGTCTCAATCACACCTTTGTAAAATAACTTGCTTGCCTAGTGAGACCCAGCGGAGTGACCCTGCATTCTCTTAAGAATGCCAGAGATTATTTATTTTACCTTGAAACTGGGCCTCTCTCAAGGAGAATATGGTTAACGCAGAGAGTTTAGAGAGGCCTTCATCCGGTAGTCACCCAATGAAGAGTGTGGGTTGATAAACCTGCCATTACTGTACAAAAGCTTATTTTCACACCCGATGGAAGTCCACAGAACTCATCTGTGTGCTTTAACCTTTCATTTAAGTGCTTTGATAGGGGTTCACCCTGGAGGCAGTCACTTTTACCACATTGTTTGTGTCTTGCAGCAAACAGTCTGAAATTTGGGGGGGGGGGGGGGGGGGGGGTGCTAAGGGATCAGCACATCAGACCGAGTGTTTATTCCATTTTTTGAATGTAGGCCTTGTATGTGTAAACTATGAGAACACTTCATCTAAATGGACACTTGGGAGCCACAGTACTCTCTCAGCATACGAGAGGGTCGTCGTAAGCTTTATCAAAATGAAGTCAACATTTGCATTTGTATTGAATCTGCATTTGTATTGACTCACTTTGGGTATGAATAGATGAATATAGTATGGATGAAAGGATAAACATCACAAATTAATGTTTCATAGTTTGATATGTGACCCAGAACACAAACACTGATATTATTCTGAAATGATGCATTACACCCAGATATGGCCAGAAATAAAAGCTGATTTGGTTCTGATTCGAATCACCTTGAGAATACTGCAAAAATTCAATTTTGACCTGTGCCTTAATTCTGAGCACAGCCAGTTTATCTTTCCCATTAGTTCCACTCAACATTCAGTAATCAATCAATATTAAAATATAAAAGAGCTTTTTTTTGCATAAGTTGACCTTCATCAACAAAATCATTAAATACAACCTTTCCTAAAAACGTTGGAGTTATGAAATTGTTCTGATCAGCCGTTATCCACTGTTCTGGTATTGTGTGTCTTGGTATGTTCAACATGTTGTGTTACACAAATCAGTTTAAAATGTTACTCAGGTCATTTTTTTAAAAGCTACATAGATGTCAGTCAGTCAATATATACATGTTCCTGTGTAAATATGTTGTCTCTGATTATGAATGCACTGGGTAACTATGACACCATGTTCCATTGAGCTCCACAGTATAGCCTATTAAAACAGATTCAGCATAAAAGGTTCGACTATAGGAGCTTGGGATCTATAAATGCACCATGGTCATTTTTGATCATAATGCAGTATTGTTTCTTTGATTAATAATACAACATTCTTAGAATAATTCCAGCATGCCGGCATATAAGAGATTCATTACTTACCTGAATTCCCTCTGCATAATCAGTAACAACAAAGTCTGTTCATTTCATTTCAAGGTAAATATAGAAATTTCTGCCTCAAAAAGGCCAGTGTGCTCAATTCTAAGAATGTATTCAGTTCATGTCAAGGTATATACAATATTGACAGCACAAAGAATCTCTGAAGTGTGTTTAATGTAGTCAGTAGAGAGGGCGTGCATCGCCCTGTTGAATTAGCTTATTCTGAGACCACTCCTGTCCAAACAACTGCACTTGGGAGAATGTAGGGCCGTGGTTTTCGGCGATTTGCAACGGAAGGCCTGACCACAGATCTGCAGGGAAAAGTTTCACTCCCAAACTACATGGTTTATATTCTCACCTCACACATAACACGGCAGCCATGACAGAGGCTGGGTGAGAGAGGGAGCGATCGTCACGTGTGCAAACGAGAAAATACGAATTTGGATGGACTGCATACAAAAGATGATATTAGGGCAGGATAAGCCCAGACTGTAAAACTGCTTTCGAGGCCGCTGTGGGAACAGAGAGATACGCTGGTGCAGGCCATATGTCAGAGAAAGGTGATTTGCTTCAGCTGAAACCAAATCTTTTAGACTGATCAGTGATCTACACTTCACCAGAGCAGGAGGGTCAGAGAAACTCATGTCCACAGAAATCCATGGGGTTCGTTTGAGAGGTCTTTGTTCCTTATAATCTTTCAACAGTGTCATAAAAATAACAGCATGAAACAACATTCTGTTTAATGTGTTCTAGTTAAATAAATAAGTACATACACAAATACATGCTGTACATACATGCATGTATGTTTCAATTACGATGTTTGTTTCAGTTTTCTTTCTCTCACTTGACAGTCTTCACAGGATCTTAAACTCTATACTATCTTGGGGTGAACAACTGTGCATGTATGTCTAAGAGCTGAGGATGTGTGAATTCATCGCTCTGTATGTATCCATATATCCAATATACACACTAGAGCATAGACAGCAACACTTGGTGGTATAATGTATAAACCTCATTGAAAAAAACATGTTAAAAAATCATTACCTACCGTATAGCCTACAGCAAACTCAAATTATTATTGAATGCACTTGAATTAATTCAACATGTTTGTTCATAATAATATGTGAAGCAGGCTGCAATGTCTAATTAACTCAAGTCTCATAAGATATATACTAATAAAAGTCTTAAAGAAAAATAATCTCTTTCTCTCTCTCTCTCTCTATATATATATATAGAGAGAGAGAGAGAGAGAGAGATTTTTTCTTCTATATCGGAGAAGTTTAAAGTGCTTAGTATCGAGTCCCCATCTCTCCTTTTTTGTCCACACCCAGCTTCCAGAACATTCTGCTTCATGGCTGTCCACCGGGTGTGCAGCCGGGAAGTTTTCATCAAGCGCCAAGAAGAAAGCGAAGTGATCCGTCATGTGGGGGGAGTAATTTCGAGGAGGGTTAGTCCCCTAATGCTGAGTTTACGCTTACCCTGTGATACCTCAGACAGGGGAGCCATTTAGTGGGTGAGTTGCTGAGAGGAATGATGGGTGGAGACGGGTGGAGAGGAAGTGAAATACATACATATCCCCCCCCCCCAGCTCTGCTCAGCTCCTGCCCTCGACCAATCATGGCACACAGAGCAGTAGACAGTTGTGTCCCGTCAAGTCCGGGCTGCGGAGTGTCCTGGGGGAGGAGCAGAGTGTCCTGGGGGAGGAGCAGAGTGTCCTGGGGGAGGAGCAAAGTGTCCTGGGGGAGGAGCGGAGTGCCACGTGCCACGTCCCCT
This sequence comes from Brachyhypopomus gauderio, assembly GCF_052324685.1. Taxonomy (NCBI): domain Eukaryota; kingdom Metazoa; phylum Chordata; class Actinopteri; order Gymnotiformes; family Hypopomidae; genus Brachyhypopomus; species Brachyhypopomus gauderio. The sequence goes on from NW_027506892.1 coordinate 1,369,619, forward strand.
GCTGGGCTGAAGGATTACAGTAATGCGGCGGGTTTAAGTGCGTTTAAGTACGCTTTTGAATGGCCAGCGAGGATTACGTGATGCAAGTGCATGGGTATTTTCCACATGGCCAGGCACAATGGCATAATCTACTCTGGAAATGCAGAATTCAGCAACGTGCTAAGCATACTGTCTGTGACATTCAAGCTAAAGAGTCTTTTCAACGGGACACTTTTGTTTTCCCAATGACAGATTATCTGCTTGTTGTGGTATGAATCATTAGAGAAGACAGTGTACTGGGGCAAATGTCTCGGCACATAAATCCATATTCTTTTGCTACTATACTGTCTGAAAACACACAATAGGCATAAATAGTCCTGCCTGCAGCGATTAATGTTTGCCAGACTAAAAATTCCTCCCCAATCTCATACGTGTGTACATTTTTGGAAAATGCAGCCCCTAAAGGATGCTGGGAGCTCCTGACTGTCTCATTAACACCACGAGACAGGAAGCGGGGCTAAGCGCTCACATGGGAGGACAAGCAGGAGAAGAAACATCACGCCTCTCATCTCATTAGCCCCTGGTGAGTGGTGGGGGGCCGTGGGGGGCCGGGGGGGGCCGGGGCCCGTCGGCCGGGTCAGTGGTGCTGGGTCAGTGGTGCTGGGTCAGTGGTGCTGGGTCAGTGGTGCTGGGTCAGGGGCACTTGCTCCCTGCTGCGCTAAGATGAAGCCTCATGCCAGGTGTGTTCGCTTCATTACAGCGGAGAGCGACTGTAGCTCTGCCAACGGGTTACTGCCGCCGTTATGTGCCGACTTGTTAAGTAAGAGTGCTATCGATCTGGAGAGAGAGGCACTTCGTCGTGAACTGGGAACGTGGCTTTTTGAACTAGTAAATCCGGCTGTTTGGAGGATTTTAATTGGGACTGAAGAGCGATTTTAATGTGCTGGACGTGTAGGAAGAGTAGCGGCTTCAGTCACGCGCATCCGTCTGAAAATACGACAGAATACGATAGAGGTGAATGAGGATTAGGAGTGAATATGAAATTTGACGTGACATGCTATCACGTACTTGCATGTGATTAGTACATGAGCCTGCTGGAATCACCCTTCCTCCAAAAAAGACACAATTCTCAAATTAATTACACGGACGCCTTTCCTCCCTCCTCACTGGCTTCTGCTTTGTTTCCTGCTCTCCGCTGTTGCCATGGTGCTGCGGCTGGTGCCAAGCCGTAGCCCATAGTTACCGAGTGTCCTCGAGAGCAGGAAATGACTTTTGAACAAGTCTCACTTTGTTTGCACGTTTTTATCTGCTCTTTGTTTATTTATTTAATGTAATAGGTGTTTAAATCCCACGACCTTTGCAGCTTTTGAGCTGAATCCAAATCACATGGCCCAGCGTTCACACTGTTGAACATGTACCACGCTTCACCACACATAAGCCCATTGGCACTTATTAGTATAATTAGCAAATTCATGTAGGATTAATTTACCTTCAGATATGCAGGCTAAATGCTCAACAGGAATTCAATTTATTAACGGTCTGTGAAGTTGTATTAAGTCTCACTTGTTGACATTTACCACATACAGCAGTGCACTCTGTTACTGAACTTAGTGTTAGTGTATATAATATATGTGACGATCGGGGTGGAGCGAAGGACGAGACACAGAATCCTTGCAGAGACGTCACTTTTAATGTATTACACATAGATTGCGCAATAGCGCACGAGGAACATCTGACACTTTACACAGAAACATGTAGACTCTAGACAACGACGAGCACAGGACACTGCGCGAGCGCACATTAAATAGACAAACCACATTAACCCCACGTGATTACGAGACGATTCACAGGTGAGACGGATTATCACATGACATAGCTATCACCACGAAATATCCACAGACGCAGACGATGCACGTAGACTACGTAAACACACGCCCAAAAGGGAGGGGCCGGGGTCCTCAACGTGACAATATATAAATGTAAACATTTACATATACATATACTTATACATATACATTTACATATATATATATATATATATATATATATATCAATTCAATTCAATATAGCTTTATTAGCATGACTGTATAAGGTACAGTGTTGCCAAAGCATAAATATATATATATATATATATATATATATATATATATATATATATATATATATATATATATATATATATACATTTATATATACATACATTTATATATATACATATATATATATATTTATATATATATACATTTATATACATACATTTATTTATAATATATATACATTTACATATACATTTACATTTACATATACCATATACCTGTTACTGCGTTGTGTTGGATGGTAGACTGACACATTCACTTGTTTCCAGACCCAGTTTATTGTATATCAATCTGATAAACAGAAAGAAAGCGTCGTCACTGCCAGGGGAATAGCATTCACTTTAGAATGTTTGCTAGGAGGGGGGAGGGGGGAGGGGGGAGTGGGGAGGGGGGCGGGGGGAGGGGGGAGTGGGGAGGGGGGAGGGGGGAGGGGGGAGGGGGGCGGGGGGGAGGGGGGAGGGGGGCGGGGGGAGGGGGGGAGTGGGGAGGGGGGAGGGGGGAGGGGGGAGTGGGGAGGGGGGAGGGGGGAGGGGGGAGGGGGGCGAGCAGAAATTAGCTGTACGCACAACTGAAAAGTATTGTACATATACTAACGAGGGAACACACAATGACAGAAGTACTAATACTGACACTGAATACATTTTTACAAAGAATGACTAACAATACACAATTAATTACTATTTATTACAGATTAGTAATTATTTAGTACTACCGTGTGCGCCTTACCGTTGCTGTGGCGCTCATCGACTGGGGCAATTCTAACTTAAACACCGCCCCACGTCGGTGAGCACGCACACAGCAGCCAATCACATTAATAGTTCCTATGTTCGCTGACCTACAAGTGGAATTAACCACTAACCCGTCACATACCATATACATATAGCATATACATATACATTTACATATACCATATACATATACGTTACATTTTCTCCAGTATCTTAACTTATTGAGCAGCGCACAAACAAGAACACTGCAGAATTATATCTGTGCACTTTCTTTTTGTCATTTTTGAGTAATTTCATTTATTGTATTTAGATGACTCCGCCTGTTTTAGTCTTAAATAAGCTGCATGTCTGCACATGCACGCAAACACACACACACACACACACACACACACACACACACACACACACACACACACACACACACACACACCAGAGATGCTGTGCCCTAGACCCTTTCTATAATGAATGCCAATAGAACATCATGACTGAACTTCACACACCCTCTCTATCTCTGCACTCTAAGAGCGTAAACCACAGTAGATCCATACTGGTGTAAATGTGTATGGAGCTCAGTCTCACAGCAGTGGCCCTCATCTCCGTCCAGGCTGCGCCGTGCGGACTCTACGTGGTCCGCCTGTAATAAAGATAATTCACACCAGCCTGCGCTCATCTGTCACATGGGCAGGTGACGACAGGTGAGAAAAACGCTTCCTGTCTGCTAGCAATGGAGGACCCCAGAGGCTGCGTAGGTGGAGGCCGGCGAGACGTTCTCCCAGGGACTGTGACTCGCTCCTCGTGGACAGCAGTAGTCTGGTACTCCAGATAAGAGGTGAAGATGGACACACACAATGCTACCCTCCCAAAAACGCTGACTCACTTCATGTAGATAAAGACTGATCTATCCCCCAAAAGGTCCCCAGTGCCCCGCACCCTGGGCCTGAGGTTCTGTGTGATCTCAACACAAACACTCGGCGTGCTTTCTGCGTGTACAGTGTGTGCAGGAGTGAACGTGTGTTGGTGAACGAGTGTTGGTGAACGAGTGTGGGTGTGTGGTGGAGTGTCAGAACCACAGCCACACTGGTACCACTTGCTTCCTTCCTCTCACGTATGCGATTCGGTAATTATTATAACAGTTCCACGCCATTGAATGTGTTTTCGATGTTAATGGATGTGGCGTTAAGGCTAAAACAATTTGCTGATTTGGGCACAATTGCGTTTCTTCATACTGTATAGCGACAATGTCAGAGTAGTGTAATTACTGTTTACGCCCATTAGAATTTATGAGACCCTTATAATTTTCAACTTGAGATAATTTAAACGTGCGTATAATGACATGCTACGAGGCCGAAAACAGCACAGAATTGTATAAAAACACTTATCTCCCACTTTGATAGCAACATGGATTTATAAGCACCACCTTGCAGCTGCACTGTTGGAGTGTGGAGTCCATCTGTTGGCATGCACAGCTTGTGTTAACCGTCCTCTTCATCAGCAGTGGGCCTCTGACCGCAGGACTCCTGTCAGCTGGATATCTGTGAGCGGTGGACCACACTCTCCACCCAGCAGAGACAGCAGCTCTGGCGTGCCTGACACGCTCGTGCGACACCCCCCAACATGCCACGGGCACGTCAGTGTCACTGCTGCACTAGGAATGATTCACCACCAGAAACCAGTGACCAGTGACGAACGGGGCAGACAGAGAATATAGAGTTTGGGTAACCGGTAAGTGTAGGCATAAGGCAGACATCTCTAATAATGTGGCCTGTGAGCGTGTTTGTAATAAAGTAGCTGGTGAGTGTAATGTAAGGCAATGTTGGGCTATGATCATGTAGTATTACAGTAATATACCGGCGGCTTACAGCAGCACACATCACAGTCACGCCAGACGCAAGTGCCTCTGTCATGCAGCCATTAATCCCTCGTGTTTATTCCACTCCCTTTTTTTAACCACCCATTTCCAGTAAAGTATCATTTCATTTAATTGAATCGTCTCTGACATTTCTCTGACAAATGCGAGCAAATCTGATGTCTGCAAAATGTTCCTAAGCTTCACATAACCAAGTGATTGAAACGATGACAGTTCTTGATTCCTGCTCCAAGATTTCTGTCAGAGTTCTGGAAACAACACATCAATAAACACAGCTCAGCTGGGGTGGTGTAGAGTCGTATGTAGAGGCAGATAGGAGGAGCCTGCTGGCCTCTCGGCAGGGAGATGTTCCGCATGGCATCTTCTGTTCCACGCATCTCCACCAGCTTCTGGAGATGCCCTGGTGTCTGCTGCATCTCCTCCAAACACAGGCAAGCTGGTCCCAGTGGGCTCGTACTGGGACTGGGCCAATATCATGCCTGGAAACTGAGGTTGCAAAGGTAACAGAAGGATGCGGCACATTAGTGGAGAGTGCATTCGCTCTGTGAGTGTTAAACGTGCACTGGGACTCGAAACTTCCCAAGACATTCTTACGCTTGAATTACCAAGTTAAAGTTCTGCAAGTAGTTCCTATTTCATAGTTTTGATCACACTGAATATCACTGGAAATCATTCATATGCACTGGTAAGTCTGGCCTGCAGTGCTACAGACACTACAGACAGCTAAGCTGAGTCTCCAGAATCATGTTGTGGCTGTAGCCGTTAACGTGAAACATCCCCAGACTGTTGGCACATTCAGGAGGGGCAGATATGGAATCAATAGAGGTTTTCCACTTCTGTCCCCTGTTAGTTTGCTTTGAAAGACCAGGGACTCTGCTGTTTTGGTAGCTTACAAATAAAAGAGCACTTAAATGAACTTTGTTGTCTGTAGTGTCAGACACCACAACACACAGTCGTATATCTCGCCACAATGACTACTGTAGTGTCAGACACCACAACACACAGTCGTATATCTCGCCACAGTGACTACTGTAGTGTCAGGTAGTTGCAGGTGTTTTTAAGGGTGCACTACGTTTGTGGTTACAAACATACATATTGTTCTACATCAGACTCTGCTGTGTCTAAGATGAAGGAATTAATTGCGAGCCACAAGACACGTTTTAATGGTAAACTTTGTTCTTGATTGGAACAAAAGCTGTTAAAAAAAAAACATAACAAACTTCATTATGAGACGTGGCTTCAGCAGCAGGACAAACAGAGTGAATATAAAACAAGCTGTGTCTCCACACGAAGCCGCACTGTATTTCACACCAATGTCTCTCTCAGAAATTGGAGTAAATGTTTGTTTGATGCGGCGGCGACTCCTGTGGGCGCGAGCGCGTCTGGGTCGGCGCGCGCGTCTCGGTCCGCGTGTGCACGCGCCCGCACGCCCGCGCGCCCCGCCCCGGGCTGTGTGTGCAGGAGGACGTGTTCCCCTCCCAAGCAAATCGAGCCTCCCCGCGGGACCCTTTACGCGGCTCTGATTTACGGCCGCGTGCTGCCGCTGCCTCGCGCTGCGCACACAAATCCAGCACATAATGAAGTAAATGATAAAGCCGTCGTGTCCTGCAGCGTCACGGAGCAGGACGAGCGCGCAACAAAATTAATGTCTTGGATTGAATTTAGGGACGGAGGTAAAGTGCGCATGCGCACACCGCAGCGGTACAGAGTTACAGTAGGTGAAGGCATCCTCCGTGCGGTGTTTAGGGTGATCCTTACACACTAAAGCTGTAACGCGACACACAATCACCACCTTCTTTATGCCTGATCTGCTCTCGTAACATTGCAAGGCTGTATATGTATACGTCGGTATTCCCATTTATATGCACACTGTAGCTTTACTAGCCCCCTGATGATTACCTGTCTGACCTTGTGTTGTGGAGACAGACGTGGACCACACCGAGTCTGAGCCTCACAGGCTCGCGGGGCGTTTTGCGTGGCGCGCGCGATCTTTCATCTCTCCTCGCGCGCGCCACACCCGTCCAGCAGCGCCCACACGCGCATCATTACCATTCAGGGTAGAGGAAGAAAGCGTCATCGCTGGGTGTTTAAGTGTAACAAAGGCCAAAACTCTGTCTGCATTGCGATATGGTAATAACAAGAAATTCTTTCTGCTAAGAAAATGTCATCAAGCGTTCGTCTGAAGTGGCCATTAGGCCGAGCGATCTGTAGCCACAGTGGCGGGTGGATTACTGCCCGTCTGCGCAACGCTGATCTCGCCTGCTGCTAAGAGCTTTAGTGTGACTGCGTGCACGTGGCACGCTGGAGAGGTGACGCTGACAGCTGAGTGTTTCTGCACTTAGATGCATTATTGCTAATGGTGGTTGTGTTTGATGACTGGTTTCGGTTGCCCCCATTGCAGTATTTTTAGCCTGAAAAAGCACATTTTCAACAAAGTACGTGTTGTGTGTGGAGCCCGCTGTTGCTGCAGCTGGAAAAACGTCTCTTTACACAGTAGGTAAGTACGTAAGCAGGTAACTATGAATAAGTACCAACCACACAGCAAAATCCTTAATGGTGAGAGTACACCTACAGGGTTTAGGCCATCTGAATGCATGCATCTACTGTAAGAGTCTCTTACTGCAAGCTTCTGTTACTGCGTCTGTGACTATATGCATAGGTTACTACAAGAGTCTGGTACTGCAAGTGTCTGTGACTGTAAGCGTGGGTTACTACAAGAGTCTGGTACTGCAAGCATCTGTTAGTTAAAACGTCTGCTTTGTGTTTGAGGCAGAATTGTTTGTGGACACTCGTGTGATTAAAAAGTGATCAAAGTTGTGTGATAAATCACCCATAAAGCATTGCTTGGATCCCCAAGCTCATAAATGTCTGTGGTCGCAGACATTAATCAAAGCATTTTTTTCCGAAAAACCATCACAGCTTTCTTTGTGTGTGTGCTTGTGTGTGTGTGTGTCTGTGTGCACAAGTGCATGTAAATGCCTTTTTAAAATTCCTTTCTATGCATATATAAAGACAATAAATTCGACAACACTATCATTTAATCTGAAAAATAGTTATTTTCTTTCTCACGTGAAAGAAATATGAACCACCACTGGCAAAGAGCAGTGAACAACAAGAAAGAGAGAGAATACTGGAAGAGATTTCTGTTGAGTTGAATTTTGTGCTGACATAATTATTCATGTAGTCTATTTTCTTTAACATAAAGATGGTTGAAAACTTCATTAATTACAGCCGCATTCACCTTTCAAGGTATGATGTGCAATTTTATTTTGACCCAGCAGAACAATACTGACACAGACAAAGTTACTGAACAGAACACACAGGTCCGGTTAAACACACATTCACTCCGTCATCTGGTGCTACCACAGTTTGAGTAGTGTACAAGTTGACATCATAATTGCTTATGAATAAGTGTCAAACTCTGTCTTAGATCATTAGAGCACTGACAACTGCATATTGTAAAAAGAGAGGAAGAAATGTTTTTGCACACTCTGGAAAGTCTTGTGCGAAAGTAATTCTTCTCAGTTTAAGGTGATAAGGTAAGACCTAACTTTTTTTGGGGGGGGGGGGGGGGGGGACTTATCTTGACAAATTACCACGTTAATAGACTTCCAGTGCCTGGTTTCTGAACAGATAGAACCTGATCCTGAAATCAGAATGATTTTCAGTGGACGATCCTTGCTGGCAGTGTAATTTCGAGCAAGGCCGGGTTGACAGTGTGCCCTCTACAATCGAATAATCAACCTGACCCGTCATGCTCCATATCTGAGCGCCGTCATTGCTAGTCATAAAGCAAATGCTATAAGGTGCTAACTAGGCAGATAATTTTTATAATGAGATGTAAATGGTCACACTTAACAGAAGTGAAATGTGAGAAGTGCCTGTCTGTCCTTGCCACTGTGCGAGTGGTGATGTAATGCATGGGCGTGGCCTTGCTGTTTACTGATGGACATTCTCCTCTCCTCATTGGCTGTTCCTTCTGGGACTGTTTTTAAGGTCTCAGGGGATACGGCATTGGCTGATACTCAACTGGCTTCTTAATCAATCTAGCATTGCACATTGCACTTTTGCTTAGGGCAAGACTTGGAAAGAGAATATTTTAAAGCAGCCACTGTCATGAATACATTTGAAAAATCATTTTTAAAACAAGGATACCGCAAAAGACTCAAATTCTTCACATTCACGCAATTCGAATTACTGACCACATATCTGGGACGTGTTTGAAATTCCTATTCAGTATAGGAATTCAAATCCCAGTCAAGGGTCTGCAGATCCCCCTTTAGCTGGGAGTCAGAACAACAAAGGGGTCAAGCAGTTACATTAACCATTTCATTAATGCCAAGGGATTACAAAACCCAGGACTAGACTGAGACTTAGAAGCACCACTGATAACAGAAACAGAAACTGATTGTATTGTAGCAGCAGAGGCTCAGAACAGGGGGAGACGGTCTCTGACACACTGTCCTCTCCTACAGGGGGAGACGGTCTCTGACACACTGTCCTCTCCTACAGGGGGAGACGGTCTCTGACACACTGTTCTCTCCTACAGGGGAAGACGGTCTCTGACACACTGTCCTCTCCTACAGGGGGAGATGGTCTCTGACACACTGTCCTCTCCTACAGGGGAAGACGGTCTCTGACACACTGCCCTCTCCTACAGGGGGAGACGGTCTCTGACACACTGTCCTCTCCTACAGGGGAAGACGGTCTCTGACACACTGTCCTCTCCTACAGGGGGAGACGGTCTCTGACACACTGTCCTCTCCTACAGGGGGAGACGGTCTCTGACACACTGTCCGCTCCTACAGGGGAAGACGGTCTCTGACACACTGTCCTCTCCTACAGGGGGAGACGGTCTCTGACACACTGTCCTCTCCTACAGGGGGAGACGGTCTCTGACACACTGCCCTCTCCTACAGGGGGAGACGGTCTCTGACACACTGTCCTCTCCTACAGGGGGAGACGGTCTCTGACACACTGCCCTCTCCTACAGGGGGAGACGGTCTCTGACACACTGTCCTCTCCTACAGGGGGAGACGGTCTCTGACACACTGTCCGCTCCTACAGGGGAAGACGGTCTCTGACACACTGTCCTCTCCTACAGGGGGAGACGGTCTCTGACACACTGTCCTCTCCTACAGGGGGAGACGGTCTCTGACACACTGTCCTCTCCTACAGGGGGAGACGGTCTCTGACACACTGCCCTCTCCTACAGGGGGAGACGGTCTCTGACACACTGCCCTCTCCTACAGGGGAAGACGGTCTCTGACACACTGTCCTCTCCTACAGGGGGAGACGGTCTCTGACACACTGCCCTCTCTTACAGGGGAAGACCATCACACATTTATTTCCTGTCTTCCTGCTGTTGACTTAGCCACCGGGTATAAGAGAGCAGGGACTCAGTTTCAGCAAATAATTAAGTCCTTCAGAAAGACTTGGATTGGAAATCTACACCAGGCATGGTGTTCCTCTCCGTTCTAACACTGTCAAATCAAAAACCACTTTACCTCTGCCACGTTTCGAGTGGGGTGGGGAAAAATAACTTTCCCACCTCTCTCTCACCAGCGTGGTGTCACTCTGACGGCTCTTCTCGCGAACATTATGTGCAGCTGACACATGAGACGTGACAAACTTATTTTAAAGGGAAAATGCTTTTTAAAGCTTGCTGTGGAGCCTCCCTGCCTGACACACATATACACACTCAACTTTTCTACACAGTGTTCAATTTAAACCTCGTGGGACCGTTCATGCTGCCTTCTGCAGAAGGAGAAACGTGCATTAATATCTAGTTTCTTCACAAACAGCTGAAGGGCATGCCTTACATCACCAGTGCACACACACCGACTTATTTTAGAGACTCAGGGCTGACAAGCCACATCTGGTAATGAGTTTGATCGATATGAAGAAGTCCAGTTAATTATAACTGTAATGTGTGTAATTCATACGAAGCATGGAATGTCAAGTTTGTTGATACCAAGTTTTGCATTTTTGCACTATAACACTCAAAGAGAATTCAAAAACATCATCGCTCCTCCCATGTGTAGTTTCTGAACATTTTGGGTGAGATTACTAAATAAACTTAAATCAAAGTGTTGAGCTTGTTTTTATTTGCAGCAAAGTCCATCCAAAAATACTTTATAAAGTCACAATTTGAAAAGCAAAATCTACAATGCATCATACTGCCTGGATGTTCCTCAAACTGGAACAAAGTTTTAATTGTTTTATCTGCAGTGTTGCGAATAACGCCGCTAAAAATAACGGCGTTAGGTAACGGCGTCATTTTGTCAGTAACGAGATAATATAATTAATTACTTTTCCTGTCGTTACGCCATTGACGTTACTGGTCATTAAAAGCTGTGCGTTACTATATATTGATATACTAACAGTAATGCGAGCGGACCGCTGTCCAGGCTAGTGAGGAGTAACAGATCTCCATAGGTCACAGTTCTTGGTGTAACACCTGTTTAACTTAACAAGTCAGTAAGCAATTGGCTAAGGCAGCGTTATGGTAGCCAATCAGAGCCAGTGTTGTTACACACGTGCCAAAGCACACCAGTGACACAAAACACAAACAGAGAAGAGGCAGAAATGGCGAGTCAGGAGCAAGCCGAAGAAAAATTAGCATTTTCAAGGTGGCGATATAAGCATTATTTAAGAAAATACTTGAAGTTCCTGAATGTCTACCAGACTGGGTATTTGATTTATTTAATTAAGAATAGAGGTTATATTGTTAAGTTTACTTCTGTTATGAACAAACCAGTTGTCTCAGGTTGAGAGAATTTAATTTAATTTGATAGATGTAAATGCACTTTATATTGTCACGGTGAGGGGGCCGGGTCACCACCAGAGGGCGCGCAACCCAGCCAGCAGCCGATCCCAGCACACACCCCCGCGCACGCAGCCACTCCCACAGTCGCAATCACCATCATACTGAGCACCTGTTTCTTGTTTACTTTGCACTTCTTAAGCCCGCAGGTCGTCTGGTCCAGTGCTGCACATTGCCGCTACACGAGCGTCTCTGGTTGACAGCACGTCCCTACCGTGTGTGTGTACGAGCGTCACCTTGCATCCACTGTGTATGCGCTACGAGCTTTACCTTGCATCTCCAGTGTATGCCCTATGAGCTTTACCTTGCATCTGCAGTATATGCACTACGAGCTTTACCTTGCATCTACAGTGTATGCGCTACGAGCTTTACCTTGCATCTGCAGTATATGCGCTACGAGCTTTACCGTGCATTACGTACTACGAGTATTACTGGTTGCCATGGATAATAAACCACCTTCTGTTCAACCCACGTCTCCGGCTGCCTCTGTCCCGACGCCCCCGGCGTCACAGAATGTGCAGCCTGGAGCAGCCGGAGGCGAGGGCGCCTCTGCTATAGAGGTGTTGGCCCATCAAGGCATCATACTGGGCAGACAACAGCAGGAGCTCCAGGAGCTCCGCTCAGTGGTGAATACCCTGACGACCTGCATCCAGGCTCTGACGGTACAGGCAACTGCGCGTCCTCCGACGCCCAGAACGCCGATTCCTCCACCCGAGCCCTATAACGGGGACCCGGAGCGCTGTGAGGGCTTCCTGGTCCAGTGCCAGCTCTATTTTACCAGCATGCCTCACCTGGAGGAGAAGGAGAAAGTCGGCTTCATGGTAAACCGGTTGCAGGGCAAGGCACTGGACTGGGGAGCAGCCCAGATCAGCGCGGAGAAGCCCTGTACCCGCAGTTATGAACAGTTAGTTCGCGAGCTGCGGGCGGTGTTCAACCACCCCAGCCATGGGAGGGTCTGCGGCCAGAGCCTGTTAAAACTACGGCAGGGAAGCCGAAGTGCCGCAGACTACGCTCTGGAGTTCCGGACCCTGGCCGCCAGGACTGGTTGGGGAGAAGCGGCTCAAACAGACGTCTTCCTGGCGGGGTTGAAGCCCGACCTGAGGGCAGAGCTGAGCTGTCGGCCCGAGGGACAGGACCTGAATCAGATGGTGCACCTGGCCATAACCATGGACAGGTTGCTGCAGGAGCGAGGCAGAGGAGCGGCGCTTCCTCCTACCCCGCAGGCTCCCGTGCACACACCGCCTCGTGAGACCAAGCCCACCGAGCCCATGGAGATGGGTGTTGCCGCCCCCCCCCTCACTCGTACCGCTAGTCCAAGGAGGGGGCGGGCTAGGGTGAGTATCGCTCTAATGGGAAGTCTCTTAACGTGGGAAGCGTCAGTGTCTTACGGGGCGATGTCCTTATCTGTGTTTGCCTTAGTGGATACGGGAGCCTCGGGGAACCTGATGCGGAGGAGCGTCGCCGAGCAGCTGAGGGTGCCCCTGATCAGACTCGAGGAGCCGAGACGCGTGCATGCACTGGACGGGCGACCTGTGGGCGGGGGTTTTATTTCTCACCGCACTGCACCAGTCACCATACACGTTCAGGGCCGAAGGGAACAGATCAGTTTTTTTGTACTCCCTTCCACACGCTATTCCATCACATTAGGTCTCCCTTGGTTTAAACTCCACAACCCCGTTATCGACTGGTCCACGGGTAAGCTGCTGAAGTGGGTAGCGCCCCTACAGGGCACCCGGTCTCCCTCCCGTGTGTTCGCGCAATCCACCAGCGTTGAGAGCCCAAACATCAGCTCCACTCCAGTCATTCCCGCTCCGTACCGTGATCTAGCGGAGGTGTTCAGCGCTGCCAAGGCAACCCAGTTACCACCTCACCGACCCTGGGACTGTCACATCACACTCAAGGCAGGTACTACGCCACCGCGCGGTCGAGTCTATCCACTTTCTCAGGAAGAGGAGCGGGTCATGGCTCAGTATGTTAAGGAGGCTCTCGCTCAGGGCTATATTACTCCCTCCACCTCTCCCGCCTCAGCCAGCGTCTTCTACGTAAAGAAGAAAGACGGTGGGCTGAGGCCATGCGTAGATTACCGAGGGCTCAATTCCCTCTTAGTGAACTTTGCCTACCCGCTGCCTCTAGTGCCGTCGGCGCTGGAGCAGTTAAGGAAGGCTAAAGTTTTCACTAAACTAGATCTGCGCAGCGCCTACAACCTCATTCGCGTACGCGAGGGTGATGAATGGAAGACGGCGTTTAGTACCTCTACGGGGCACTACGAGTATCGCGTCTTGCCTTATGGCTTGGTCTCTGCTCCGTCGTTCTTCCAGGCGTTCATTAATGAGGTCTTAAGGGAGTATTTGAATAGATGCGTTGTCGCTTATATCGATGACATCCTGATCTATTCTCCCTCCTACGACCAACATGTGCGTGATGTACGGGCAGTTCTGGGCACGCTCTTGCGCAATCGGTTGTATTGCAAGCTCGAGAAGTGCGAGTTCCATCTCAGCGAGATGAACTTCCTAGGTTACACCATTAGGCCAGGCTCCGTGCACATGCAGCACAGGAAGGTGGAGGCGGTCGTGAAATGGACGCAGCCTCACACACGGCGCGAGCTGCAGAGATTTCTGGGCTTCGCGAATTTCTACAGGCGGTTCATTTGCGCATATAGCCAGATCGCAGAGCCCCTTACTGACATGCTGAGAGGGGGAGGAGTTAAGCTTCGCTGGACAGAGAGATCTATGAGAGCGTTCAACCAGCTGAAGCAAGCGTTTGTCGACGCGCCGGTTCTGCACCAACCGGATCCTAACCGTCCCTTTATAGTGGAGGTAGACGTGTCGAACGTGGGAGTAGGCGCCGTGCTATCACAGCGACCGAAGAAGCATAGCTCTCTCCGTCCCATAGCCTTCTACTCGAGGAAGCTCACCGCCGCCGAGCGTAACTACGGGGTGGGAGACCGTGAGTTGTTGGCCATGCGCAAGGCGTTCGGTGAGTGGAGACACTGGCTGGAGGGAGCTAAGCATCCATTCACCGTGCTTACTGACCACAAAAACCTGGAATATATCAGGACCACGAAACGGATGAACGCCCGTCAAGCCAGGTGGTCTCTGTATTTCTCTCGTTTCAAGTTCCAGGTGACATACCGGCCAGGAGAGAAGAACCAGCGTGCGGATGCGCTATCTAGGTCCTTTCCTGGCAGTACGGAGTCGACAAGCGAGGAGCCGGTGCTTACGCCTGAGTGCGTCGTGGGAGCTTTGGAGTGGCAGATCGATCGGGAGATCGAGGCAGCGAACCCGCATCCAGGTTGCCCGCCGCACCGTAAGTACGTCCCCCCCGCGCACCGTAGTGCCCTCATCAGCTGGGCTCATACGTCAGTGGGGACGGGGCACCCAGGGGTGTCAAAGACGGCTCAGTTGTTGGGGGCTCGCTACTGGTGGCCGGGGCTGCACCGGGACGTACTGCAGCAGGTGGCGTCCTGCGCGGTGTGTGCGCGGTGCAAGGTGCCACACACTCCTCCTGCGGGTAAGCTCCTCCCTCTCCCTGCACCCAAGCAACCATGGACGCACATCGCTTTGGACTTCGTCACGGACCTCCCCCCGTCCGAGGAGAACACGGTCATCATGGTGGTAATAGACCGGTTCTCGAAGATGGTTCGCTTCCTTCCCCTGCGGGGCCTGCCCACTGCTTGGGAGACTGCGGATCTCTTGTTTCGGCACATATTCCGGCAGTTCGGTCTGCCTGAGGATATCGTGTTGGACAGGGGACCGCAGTTCACCTCGCGTGTGTGGCGGGAGTTCCTATCCAAGCTCAACATCACGGTTAGCCTAACCTCTGGTTACCATCCGCAGGCTAACGGACAGGTGGAGCGAGCGAACCAGGAGGTGGGAAAGTTCCTGCGCGCGTACTGCAGCGAGCACGCGGACACATGGTGCGCCCTTCTGCCCTGGGCCGAGTACGCACAGAACTCCCTCACACATTCCAGCACGGGATGAGAGCCGCTGCTCTATCCTTGGAACGCCGCGTCCTCAGACCAGCCCATCGTCGAGGAGTGGTGCAAGAGGAGTGAGCGGGTGTGGGAGGACACCCATCAGCGGCTGAGAGAGGCGATTCGGCGATTCAAGCGGAAAGCCGACCGTCGGAGGGGAGAGACCCCATCTTATCAGGTAGGGGATAAGGTGTGGGTCTCCACCGAAGATGGACGCCTGGGAAGGAGAGGTAAACTGGGGGAGAGATATGCCGGCCCGTACGTCATCTTGAGGCGGCTTAACCCAGTTACTTACCGCATCAGTCTGCCCGAAGACAGACGTGTGTCGCGTGCATTTCATGTGTCCGCTCTCAAGCCATACAGAGCAGGTGCATTGGAGGAGGCATCGACGTCACGGCCGCCCTCGCCGCTGCAGTTGTCGGACGGACCCGCGTACCTCGTGGAAAGGTTACTGGACTCGAGGCGCAGAAGAGGTGGCTTACAGTACCTGGTGGACTGGGTCGGATACGGACCGGAGGAGCGCTCCTGGATACCGGCCTCTCAAGTGGTAGGCCCCTCCCTTATCGCCGACTTCCACAGGGAACATCCAGACCGGCCAGCTCCGCGGCGACGGGGAAGACCGCGTGGGAGTCGACGGGAGGGGTCCTTGGGGGAGGGCTCTGTCACGGTGAGGGGGCCGGGTCGCCACCAGAGGGCGCGCAACCCGGCCAGCAGCCGATCCCAGCACACACCCCCGCGCACGCAGCCACTCCCACAGTCGCAATCACCATCATACTGAGCACCTGTTTCTTGTTTACTTTGCACTTCTTAAGCCCGCAGATCGTCTGGTCCAGTGCTGCACATTGCCGCTACACGAGCGTCTCTGGTTGACAGCACGTCCCTACCGTGTGTGTGTACGAGCGTCACCTTGCATCCACTGTGTATGCGCTACGAGCTTTACCTTGCATCTCCAGTGTATGCGCTACGAGCTTTACCTTGCATCTACAGTATATGCGCTACGAGCTTTACCTTGCATCTGCAGTATATGCGCTACGAGCTTTACCGTGCATTACGTACTACGAGTATTACTGGTTGCCATGGATAATAAACCACCTTCTGTTCAACCCACGTCTCCGGCTGCCTCTGTCCCGACGCCCCCGGCGTCACATATATAGTGTAACTGTTTACTTTTTTTTTTACAAAGATTTGGGATTTTAAAGGATTTTATCCTGCACTGGTCTGTTGATGTGCAATAAATATCAAAGGTTAAACTGATCTACTCATTTCAACTGACTGTGAAAACTGCTTTTTCAAAAAATCCTTATTCGTTGGCATATAACTTTTTTTTTACTGTAATGCAAATAGTTACTTTCCCTGGTAACGAGTTACTTTATTATAGAGTAATTCAGTTACTAACTCAGTTACTTTTTTGAACAAGGAGTGAGTAACTATAACTAATTACTTTTTTAAAGTAACGTTCCTAACACTGTTTATCTGTTAAAAACAGGGGAAGCATGGATGGGATGTGCAGGACTCCTCAGGTAATCACTCCTCAGGTGATCATTCCTCAGGTAATCACTCCTCAGGTAATCACTCCTCAGATAAACACTCCTCAGGTAATCACCACTCCTCAGGTAATCATCACTCCTCAGGTAATCACCACTCCTCAGGTAAACACTCCTCAGGTAAACACTCCTCAGGTAATCATCACTCCTCAGGTAATCACTCCTCAGATAAACACTCCTCAGGTAATCACTCCTCAGGTGATCACTCCTCAGATAAACACTCCTCAGGTAATCACTCCTCAGGTAATCACTCCTCAGGTAATCACCACTCCTCAGGTAATCACTCCTCAGGTAATCACCACTCCTCAGGTAATCATCACTCCTCAGGTAAACACTCCTCAGGTAATCACCACTCCTCAGGTAATCACTCCTCAGGTAATCACCACTCCTCAGGTAATCACCACTCCTCAGTTAAACACTCCTCAGGTAATCATCACTCCTCAGGTAATCACCACTCCTCAGGTAATCACCACTCCTCAGGTAATCATCACTCCTCAGGTAATCATCACTCCTCAGGTAAACACTCCTCAGGTAATCACCACTCCTCAGGTAATCATCACTCCTCAGGTAATCACTCCTCAGGTAATCACTCCTCAGATAAACACTCCTCAGGTAATCACTCCTCAGGTGATCTCTCCTCAGATAAACACTCCTCAGGTAATCACTCCTCAGGTAATCACCACTCCTCAGGTAAACACTCCTCAGTTAACACTCCTCAGGTAATCATCACTCCTCAGGTAATCACCATTCCTCAGGTAATCACTCCTCAGGTAATCACTCCTCATGTAATCACCACTCCTCAGGTAAACACTCCTCAGGTAATCACTCCTCAGGTAGTCACTCCTCAGATAAACACTCCTCAGGTAATCACCACTCCTCAGGTAAACACTCCTCAGGTAATCATCACTCCTCAGGTAATCACCACTCCTCAGGTAAACACTCCTCAGGTAAACACTCCTCAGGTAATCACCACTCCTCAGGTAATCATCACTCCTCAGGTAATCACTCCTCAGGTAATCACTCCTCAGATAAACACTCCTCAGGTAATCACCACTCCTCAGGTAAACACTCCTCAGTTAAACACTCCTCAGGTAATCACCACTCCTCAGGTAATCACCACTCCTCAGGTAAACACTCCTCAGGTAATCACTCCTCAGGTAATCATCACTCCTCAAGTAAACACTCCAGGTCACCTAAGAAGCATTTTCTGCTTCTTTCATAGTACAAACAACTGCTGAGGGTTTCATCTGACATTTTCAAGGACAAATATACTTTGGAATTTTCAACCTAGTAATCAAACATAATGCAGAAACACAAGCCAGATGATTCTGCGTCCCAGGTCCCGCCTGTCCAGTGGTGGAAGGACCGAACTGCACCACGAAGTCCTGAATGTCCGCTGCAGTCTGAAGGCGACGGGTAGAGCACTGAATACATCATGGATTCAGATCTGCATTTGGTCAACAAGTTGTTTGTAACGTTAGGAAGAGACAGAGAGGGATCCTTATGCAAAAGCACAGTGCTTTTTATTTGGCAGATAGATACAACCAGAGAATGCGAGATGTTAATGCATAAACGGAGTTGATCTAATGCCATTTGTTGAGAGTGGTCTATCCGGTCCGGGGTCGTAACGGGAAGGCAGAGTCCGTACGGTACCTGAGGGCTAGGCAGAAGACGGGGTCGAGGGAACAGGCAGAGGTCGGTACACAGGAGAAACAGCAGAGTATGATAACGCTCGGTACGCAACATAGTTGGCAATACTTCGCGACGAGGTGTTGTGATGACGGTGTATATGAATGCCTGGAATGTGGGTGTGGTGATGAGGAACAGCTGAGTCCTAAATGGCTATCAGGTGACATTCCTGACATTACCCCCCCTCAACGGAGCGTCTCCTGACGCTCCACGACGCAAAGGCGGACGGCCGCGGCCCCGGGGGGCAGGAAAATGTGGATGGGCAGCGTGGAAGTTGGCGATGAGCGAGGGACAGAGTACGTCCCGCGCGGCCACCCAGGTCCTCTCCTCAGGACCGAAGCCCTCCCAATCGACGAAGTATTGGAGACCACCACGCCGACGTCGGGACTCCAGCAGCTCCCTAACGATATACGCCGGCCGACCGTCGATGTCCAGCGGCTCCGGGGGACGGGCAGGAACAGATGAGACAGACATGGGGCTGTAATGGACAGGCTTAAGGAGAGACACATGAAAGGTGGGATTAATGCGATAATGAGGGGGCAATTGAAGTTTGTAGGTTACGGCGTTAACCCTCTTCAGCACTTTAAACGGTCCGATGTAACGTTGACTGAGTTTACGGCAGGGCTGACGCAGGTTGAGATTCTTAGTGGAGAACCATACTCGCTGACCAAGGTGATAGATCAGGGCTGGGAGACGACGGCGATCAGCATTCATGCGGCGGGTATGGAGGGCACGTCTCAACTGAACGTGAGCTTGTTCCCAGGTCCGAGCACTGCGCGTCAGCCACTCGTCTAGTGTAGGGATATCAGAGGGCGTCTTATCCCATGGGAAAAACGGGGGTTGATAGCCGTAGACGATTTGGAAAGGAGTGAGTTTGGTTGAGGAGTGTATTATGGAGTTGCGTGCATACTCAGCCCAGGGGAGATATTTATGCCAGTCTCTCTGAGATGCGCAGTACTGGCGTAGAAACCGACCCAGTTCTTGGTTGTACCGCTCCACCTCACCATTGGACTGGGGATGATATCCTGACGTCAGGCTGGCTGTCACTCCGAGCAGTTTGCAGAACTGGGTCCAGACGCGCGAGGTGAACTGAACCCCTCGATCGGACAGGATGTCTTCTGGGAGCCCATAGATCCGGAAGACGTAGTGGAAGATGTCCGATGCTGTTTCCATGGCTGTAGGTAACTTGGGGCGAGGAATCAGACGACACATTTTCGAAAACCTGTCCACTACAACAAAGATTACGGTATTGCCTCCCGAGACAGGCAGATCGGTGACAAAGTCGACCGCTATGTGTGACCATGGCCGACGTGGGATAGGTAACAGGAGGAGTTTACCGGTGGGTAAGGTGCGTGGAGTACGCGACTGAGCGCATATTTCGCAGGCGAGTACGTAGTCGCAAATGTCGTCCTCCCACGATGGCCACCAATACTTCCGAGCGATGAGGTGGCGAGTACGAGTGATGCCCGGGTGTCCAGTCCCTGCTGTGTCATGGGCGAGCTGGAGGATTCGCCCTCGCAACGACACCGGGACGTATTGCTTACCCTCGGGACAGTCTTCGGGACTGGTGTCAGTGAGTAAAGCCGCATCCAAGTCGTCTTGCACATCCCATCTTATGAGGTCGAGGAAGCAGGAGTCCTAGAGAATATGCACCGGCGCCTCATCGCTCGGTGATCTGTCGTGGATCCGAGACAGAGCATCCGCCTTGGTATTCTTGGAACCGGGCCTGTAACACACTGAGAATTTAAACTGGGAGAAAAACAGAGCCCACCTTGCCTGACGCGGATTCAATCGTCTGGCGGACTTCACATACTCTAGGTTCTTATGGTCAGTATACACTATAAACGGATGTTCGGAGCCCTCCAGCCAATGACGCCACTGTTCTAGCGCTAGTTTCATAGCCAGGAGTTCTCTATCTCCCACGTCGTAGTTTACTTCGGCCGGTTTCAACTTCTTTGAGAAGTAAGCGCAGGGAAACAGTTTAGGGGGGTCTCCTTGTCGTTGAGATAGAACAGCGCCCACACCCACTTCCGATGCGTCAACCTCGACGATAAACTGGAGTTTAGGATCCAGGAGGTGCAATATGGGTGCACTGGTGAACGCAGTTTTCAACGTGTTGAACGCTTGATGCTCTTTGGAGGACCACACGAAGCGCGTCTTCTTCCCCCCTTTCAGGAGGTCGGTGAGAGGGGCCACTATCGAACCGAAGCTCCTAATGAAACGACGGCAGAAGTTCGCGAATCCCAGGAACCGTTGCAGTTCTTTCGTCGAACGAGGTACCGGCCAGTTAGTCACTGCATCCACCTTATCAGCATCCATGTGCATTTGGCCCGGCGAGAGGGTACATCCTAGGAACGAGACGGTAGAAACGTGGAACTCGCACTTCTCAGCTTTCACATACAGTTTATTCTCCCGGAGACGTTGCAGGACAGCGGAGACGTGTTGGACGTGTTCGGTGATTGAGGGAGAATAAATCAGGATGTCGTCAATGTAAACGAAGACAAAACGATCTATCATCTCACGGAAGATATCGTCCATAAAGGCTTGGAATACTGACGGACTGTTTGACAGCCCATAGGGCATCACCAGGTATTCATAGTGACCTCGAGCAGTAACGAAGGCAGTTTTCCACTCATCCCCCTCCCGTATGCGTATCAGATTGTAAGCGCTCCTCAGGTCCAGTTTAGTGAACACAGTCGCTCCCATTAATCGCTCTTGCGAAGCAGAGATAAAAGGAAGGGGGTAAGCGAACTTCGAGGTGACAGCATTAAGCGCACGATAATCAATACAGGGACGTAGTCCACCCCCCTTCTTCTCCACGAAGAAGAACCCGGCTGCTACTGGGGACGTCGATGGGCGGATGAACCCCTTCTGCAGTGCTTCACTGATGTAAGATTCCATTGCGGCATCTTCGGGACGGGAGAGAGGGTATGGCTTAGATCTCTTGGGCAAAGACGACCCGGGGAGAAAGTCGATGGCGCAGTCGCTAGGTCTGTGAGGGGGTAATAGACTGGCCTGAGTCTTGTTAAAGACGTCCTTATACTCCTGGTACTGTTCAGGTACGACTCCAGAGAGGGGCGTGTCGGGACTCTCCACCGTAGTGGAACGGAGAGGTAGGTGTATACAGGATTTTAAACACTGTGGTCGCCACTTGGTGAGTTCTCCAGTCCTCCATGAAATCTCTGGATCATGTGTCTTTAGCCAAGGAAAACCGAGTATAACTGGATCTCAGGGAGAGGACACCAGGTAGAACTGTCTCAGCTCTGTGTGGAACATACCAACTCGGAGAACGACAGGCTTGGTACGTACGGTCACCATGCCGTCACCGATAGGTTGACCATTGACAGCATTTATGTGTAGCGGGGGCTTCACTGGTTCGGTGGGAATGCTTAGAGATTTGGCTAAGTCCATGTCTAGGAAATCATCTCCGGCACCAGAGTCCACTAAAGCCGAATAGTGATTGGTGATACCACCGCAGGTGAGTAGTATGGGAAGGCTAAGCTGGGACCTGCCACTAATGGAAAACAACGGTGTTTTTATTCTTTCTTGCGAGGACGATCTGTCTCTGGAGTGGATTGGACGTGTAGGACAGCCAACCCGGAAGTGACCTTCCTCACCGCAGTAAACACACAGGCCCTCGCGGACACGACGAGCCCGTTCCTTCGGCGTGAGGGGAGATCTGCTCAATCGTACGGGGTCTGGGAAGGCATGGGGTGTCTCGCCGAGGGGTTTGGGAGACTGAACACGGGGAGTTGACACAGGAGATCTCTCACGGTTGGGACGGTGAGTGGCTAATATTTTATCCACGTTTACAGCAGCTTGCATGTACTCTGTAAGGGACAGGTCGTCACTCTGACAGGCTAATTCCACCTGGAAGTCGATGCTAAGGCCGCGTCGGAACACGGTCTTCAGTTCTGAGTCCCCCCAGCCACTCCCTGCAGCCAACGTGCGGAACTCCCGGGCGAAGTCGGCTGCGCTGCGTCCTCCTTGTTGTATTTCACACAGCTGTGTGCCGATGTCCAACCCTGCTGCGGGATGATCGAAGACCAACCGAATGAGGGCTGTGAACTGATCCTCCGACTCCAGAACAGGATCTTCACAGATCCACAGGGCTGTTCCCCAGGCACCTGCCTCTCCAGTAAGGAAGGAGACGATGAAATGAACCTTTTGGCGTTCGGTCTGGAACTGGGTAGGATGGTACATGAAGTACAACGCACATTGCATCAGGAAGTGTCTACAGCGTTCAGGGGATCCGTCGTATCGCTCCGGAACAGCGACAGGAATACCGGAGGGTAACACGGAGGCTATTACGGGACTAGGAGTACCGAGGTTCTGCGCGGTGATGGCTTGATGGAGGGTCTCCGAGAGAGCCAGGATGGTAATCCCTTGGTTACGAGTCATCTCGGTAAGTAGTGTGATTTCCTATCAGGTGACATTCCTGACATTGTTGCTCGGTGAAGTGGATCAGGTGTGCTGGCTAGAGCTCACCTCACCTGCAGATGCTTCTGCCTTATAACTCGGGAAGATGGATGTTATTGAAAAAATCATACAGTAAAAATGTTATTATTTTAAGGACAGAATATATATGTCTGCACCTATAACATTATGCCTTACGTCACGTCTTTACACTGAAAGCATTTCATGGTCATCATGTCCAGCTCTTCATCATTTTACCTTGGCAAAAGTGACAGCCACATAAATAAAGGATGAGAAAAAAGTCATCTTCTTCTTCTACTACTACTACTGCAACACTTCTCATTGCTCTCACTTCCTGTCCTTCATGTCTTCCTGTCCTTCATGTCTTCTTCCTGTCCTTTCTGTTCTTCCTGTCTTCTTCCTGTCTTCCTGTTCTTCCTGTCTTCTTCCTGTCTTTTTCCTGTCCTTTCTCTTCTTCCTGTCTTCTTCCTGTTCTTCCTGCCCTTCATGTCTTCTTCTTGTCTTCTTCCTGTTCTTCCTGTCTTCATCCTGTCTTCCTGTTCTTCCTATCTTCATCCTGTCTTCCTGTCTTCTTCAACAATAGCAACTAATTGCTTGTCTACTGACCTGGACAGAGTCAAGATGGATAATCAAACTACAATGTAAATCTACAGAGGAATGTAGTGAGAGAAATTGGAATCAGTGTGTAATGTTTGCAGTAGTGGACAGAGGGTAGTGCATTAACACAATTATTCCCTTTTATATTCTATGAAAAAAAAAACATTCATCCAGATTTTCCATCTATTTTATTCACACATCCTGCTGTATGATGAACCCACCAATGCATCTTTTTGTTATGTTACACATTCTATTTTTTATATATTTAATTATTTCTTTATTTGTAAACAGAAGCCATTTAGATGCAGATGAATGGTGTCTCCAGCTACACCCCAGTGCCGATTGTTCATCAGGGTAAAATACTCCACTCACAGATGTGTCGGAGTATCACATCCCACTGGTACGTGTCCTTTCGAGATCTCTCTCTTCTCATTCTTCACTCGGTCTCTTGCTGAGGAGTTCGAGATCAGCTGAGATAAGTGTTCGTCCAAGCCCCAAGGACCAGAGCCATACGGGCCGAGGGGAGGATCCGCTATGGGAAGAGAGATGTTTCTTCTCATCTCATTTATCTCCCTTACTAATTAACATGTATGTGACATCTTTGGGCTTCTGTCTTTATCTGATCTCTCTCTCTCTCTCTCTCTTTCTCTCTCTCTCTCTCTCTCTCTCTCTCTGTTACACTCGTTCCATCATCCTCCCACCTATTATGTTTAAGGACAGAAGCACCATTTCATCTTTGGGCTGTTGTGAGGGTCACGTGATGTCCTACTCAGCCTTCACATCATCAAGTCTTCTTCCCTGCAAACAATTAGATTGGGTCTGTATATCAGCCAGCTGCAGTCAGATCAATAAAGATGACACCAGAGGTGGGTGAGAACGTATGGTGAGCGTTTTCTAATGGGCATCATTTAGCCACTGATGAGCCGTTGCGCTTCCTGTCCAGGCCCATAACTGATGACAGTGTTTTTCACTCGAGTCATGGGAGCTTCCGGAGACAGTAACAGAACATAGCACACGTGATGCGGGACAGGTGAGATGGGTGTGTGTTTATGGCTGTGTGTTAGTCCAGTCTCGTTTGTCGTTTTAGGGTTAACACTCCAAACTCTCCAAAGTTGTATAAAGCCACACGGGTGATCAATCAAAGCCCCTTCGGGTGTGTTGTACCTGAACACACATACGAGTGAGATACAGAATTAGCTACATGACAGAAAAATTTACATCTGTGAGTTTCTGGAGAAGGAGGTGGTAAAACAGCCTTTTAAGTAGATCTGACCTGGCTGAAAACTGACATTAGAGTTAAAATGGTTTCAGTTTGTCTGAGAATGAGAGGTTCATTCTGCTGGTGAAGTGAGGAGTCTCTAAATGCTCATTTAGGCACAAAACAGCTGAAATGAAATGACTGTAGATGAACTCCATTTTAGCTCATATTTCAATGTGCAATTAATTTAATCTCATATACAAAACAATTAACTTCATTTTATGCGTAAAAGTATTAATTATTGACTTCACTTTTAATAAACTCCTCCAGGCTTTTGTTAGGTATTAGTCGTAAGACAAACTTTTCTGCAAGTCCTTTATTACTTAATGATTAGGTAGCTGTAAGAAACGAGAGTCCTTACTCTTAGACCCACTGGCACGTCTTTGGAGGGAACGGGTTATACCAGCCTGAATGGTCATTGATTTATAAAGACTTTAGCCTTTTCTCCCTCCTAGTTTAAGGATTGGAAAGTGAATGAAAGAGAACAAGAGTGAGAGAGCGAGAGAGAGAGAGAGAGAGAGAGAGAGAGAGAGAGAGAGAGAGAGAGAGAGAGACACTGGCAGCAGTGTCCAGTGTGTAGATGGTCCATTTCTTCAGACCAGATCCCTCTGCATCTGAGAGAGGGAACTCATGCCTGCTGAGGAGGAAATGAAGTAAATCGTTTATTGAATTGCAAAGAGAAAACAGGAGTGAGTGAACGTGTTCAATTGATTGAACATTCAAGCCGCACAAGTACTAGACTCTCTTCTTCTCCCAGCGTTTGGTGGGATTTTTAAACAATGTGCATTTCAGTGGTCACACTACACATGAGTCAGGCTTCAAACTGATGTAATGGGGAATGGATGGTTTATTAAGTGAGCTAGGGAGGAGAGAGATAGATAGAGAGAGAGAGAGAGAGAGAGAGAAAGAAAGAGAGAGAGAGAGATAGAGAGAGAGAGAGACAGAGAGAGAGAGACTGAGACAGACAAACAGAGAGAGTGAAAGAGAGAAAAAGAGAGAGAGAGAGATAAAGGGAAAAAATAGAAACTTGACTTTCTTCTTGAATGTCTATATCCACCTACTCACACCAGACAGGATCAATGCTGCTTCACTTCTTCAAAGCCAATTTTCTACCAGTGTTCGTTCTTTGGAAGGAGCTTTAAATTTTATCTGAAAGCCTCATGATAGATTCTGTGTTTTTTTTTCAGACATCCAACAATGGACAAATGCCCATTTGTTAAAAAAAAAGAAAAACAACACAAAAAAAAGTATGTTGAGGTTTCTTCAGCAAAGCTGCTTCTGTCCACTATGTACCACCTGAATGTGTTTGTTAAAAAAGGTTTTTCAAAAGGTAAGACCCATGTCCAGTGGGTCTGGGCCATAAGTGAAGCTGGATTCCCCTCAAGAAGGCTCATCCGATTGCTTCTACTGGAAGTAATTCTGGTTACCCTTTCCGGCACCAGCTGGAGCCCATTTGGAGACAGGGCTAATGACTCGCAGGAAGAATAAAATGTTGTACCTATAAGCGTAAAAGCCATTTCACTTTGAATAATTCAAAAGCCGGGCAGTTAATACAGTTCTGCTCCCCAGAGCTAAGGGCAAGAAAGGAAAAAAAAGAAAAAAGATTGTGATGAAAAACAATAACAGATGAGTGCAGAAAGACAGTGAACAGAACAGGGTGCAAGCACTCCTCTTTCCAGAAGATTCATTCCACATTCATGAGCTTTTGCCGCTGTTCCCTTTATGTGTGTTGTGGGTCCACACTTGTACTGACACTGAGTTTTTAGTGCACCATCACCGTGTGCGTGGAGATCGCCTCTTAAAAGCCTTAATCCTGACAGCTGTCATTCTGACGTGTGTAACGTGTAGCCCTGTGCTGTGGATAAGCTCCCTGTGGTGTGCAGGCCAGAGGTGTGCGGTGTGTCCTGTGTGCTGAGCAACATGCCCGTCGCAATGAGAAGAATCCGTTTGTCTCTCAAAACAGTGCTGGAGGAATCCTCCCACGCTCACAGGTAAAACATCAGACTTGGAGTGAGCAGCTTCAGGGGGGAACGTCACTGGCCTCACCTCCATCCACCACAGCCTGACCAGGCTGAAGAAGGTCTTCCCTTCATCTGCTGGGCTCATATCTCTCTCCGGCTGGCTGGAACGCCCCTCACTTCTCCAGTACTGACTGTGTCGTAACACGGAGAGAAGAACACGGCTTTAGGATTCATCACAGGAAGACGGTGAACAAAGTAAAGTGTGAATACCTGAGATGTGGAGAACTACATGAGACACATGGAAACTCTCTTTGAAGAATTCACATTAGTACACAAGCAGGCAAACTTTGATGCCGTCTGCATATTAAACCACTTGCACAGATTGAACGGCAGTAACATCAGTAGGTCCATTTTCCTGATACTGTAAACTGTCCTACGAGCTGTGGGATATAGTACTGCAGATGCCATATTCCAGATTACTTACAGATAGACACACACACCCATACAGATATATACATACACACATACACCCATACAGATATATACATACACACATACACATAAATACACACACGCAACCATACAGATATATACATACACACACACACACCCATACACATATATACATACACACATGCACCCATACACATACATACGTACACACACACACACACACCCATACACATATATACATACACCCATACACATATATACATACACACACACCCATACACATATATACATACACACACACACACCCATACACATATATACATACACACACACCCATACACATATATAAATACACACACACACACCCATACACATATATACATACACACATACACCCATACACATACACACACACGCCCATATACATATATATACATACACACACACACACCCATACACATATACACACACACCCATACACATATATAAATACACATACATACACATATATACATACACACACATACACCCATACACATATATACATACACACACACACCCATACACATATATACTTACACACACACACCCATACACATACAGTATATACATACACACACACCCATACACATATATGCTTACACACACACACACCCATACACATATATACACACACACACACACCCATACACATATATACATACACACACACCCATACACATATATACTTACACACACACACACACCCATACACACATACACCCATACACATATATAAATACACATACACCCATACACATATATACATACACACACACACACACACCCATACACATATATACTTACACACACACACACCCATACACATATATACATACACACACACACCCATACACATATATACATACACACACACACCCATACACATATATACGTACAGACACACACTACATACTCCCACACATGAGCAGATGGTGCATACTCACATGTTTTTCTCCATACATGGAGCCTAACACACATTCTTGTGGTGTAAGGGACATTAACACTATACCTGACACGCATATTTAAAAAGGTCCTGTGTCCATAAGGGGGGGGACTGACACTGTATTCACTGGCTTGAAGCTGCGGCTGCTCAGATAAGCAGCGTCCCAGGTCTCTGCTCTTCTGACTCAGCCCCACTAGTGGACCAAAGCCAGCATTAATTGGACCTCCAGGGAGGTCTGGAGCCACTTGTGTGACTGGTGTCTCGCTCTCCAGAGCCCGCCAGAAAACCAGAGGCAGGACACAGCATCTCACAATGCATACAGCCATACTGCAATGCTGTGGTTCAGAAATAAACCTGGTGGAAGTTCTCTCTCTCTCTCTCTCTCTCTCTCTCTCTCTCTCTCTCTCTCTCTGTCTATTTCTCCTTCTCCCATTCTCCCTCATCCCGTCACACTTTAAATAAATGTGTCATGCATGTGATCAGCAAAAACTCAGAAAAAGGGACCCGGAGAGAGAGATGGAGGCAGAGAGAGAGAGAGAGAGAGAGATAGAGAGAGAGAGAGAGAGAGAGAGAGAGAGAGAGGGACAGGGTGACAGAAGGGAATGCAAACTCCCCTGAAATAGCACTTTCCCTTTTCTTTCTTTTCCATTTTTTGTCCCTGGTTTGTTTTGTACTTCAGATTTTTTAAAGCTGTTTGTTTTTGTTTTGTTTTTTTTCGTTCTTTTTACTGTGGGAGCATCTGTGTGGTGCCTTTTCCACAGAGTCAACACGGGTCTGTAAGACTAAGGTCCAATAGCAGGCTGATGAACTTCACCTGTCCGGTGGACCGGCTGCAGTGGGTCAGTCTGGCTCCTGAGCTGGGTCACCCACTAGTCCAGGACCTGCTCCAAACATCCCACCCTGTGAATTTTGGGTGAAGTCCAGGAGGGCATCACGTCAGAGCAAACTTTACTCTAGCAATGTAATTAATTGTGAACATAATTGCTAATGTAATTAATTTAACCATTCAATCCAGTGTTGGAGTTGCCCTATTGACTCCACAAACAGAGATGCTACTGCCCCGGCCAGGGACATTCACTAAATGAATATTAAGAAGGGGGAAGAGGAGAAAGAGAGAGAGAGAGAGAGAGAGCATGCTATATCCATATACATTGCCATGGTGAGCTGTCTGGCAGAGAGTGGGTGTCTGTTTCATTCAAGGCATCAAACTCTTTACAATAAATTATCTCCGGCGAAGCAGAAAACAATTATTAGTAGATGCTGCAGGCGTTGATACCTCCACAGCAGAGAGAGCCATGCTTGTTAATGCCAGGTCCCCTCCCTCAGTGTGCTGTCTATTCTAGAGAGGGAAGTCTGTGCGAATTGCACTCAATTATTCACCAGCAAATAAGACTGCACCTCTCAGTCGGAGAGCCAGAAACACCCCGGGGATTATTAGAGAAGGATCCCCCCCACCCATCAGACTCACGGGCTCACAGGCTGTGTTTGGGGGGGGGGGGGGAGTTCTTGAATATACTTTGTTTTGTGAAGTGTTGTTGTCAACTGTGGTATCGATGAGAGGTAAGTTCATTGTGGAATAAATGACCTCACTTTGGAAACTCTGGGGAAGTTCATGTCCTGGTCTGATTCAGCAGAATCTGGATTATTATGACCTGTTCAGAAGGATATTTTGTTTGTGTTCACACAGGTTTTTAAGCTACAGTTCTCTTTTGGAGTTTACAGTGTAAGAACAGATGGAATAAATGTGGACTTAACTAAGCTTACCTAAGCTGGAGTCTTCCTCATTCAGTACCTGTTTATAGAAGAAACCACGAGCCTGCAACTACAAGATCTCTTACTGGTACTCTTATAAGAGAAACACTGCTCATTCTTGGGGTTGTCGTTTTTGCCACTGACCCCTTCAGCTTCTAAGGCTCTTGTTTCAAGAAATTTGTGAGTATATTGAAGCTCAGGATAGCAACATATAGATTACTTTCCATACCCTACCTGTATATTAAATTGCAGTTCTATGTGTTATGGCTCTTCTATTTCCCACAGGCCATTATTACCAGAAGCTGTAATGTTACTGAATATGATGGTAACCTAGATGTCTACATGTACAGTCTACAAGTTAAACATTAGCAGATGCACTCTGTAGTCTAGGGTAGGCCAGCCAACACATTCTCCAAGTGAAATCTACATTTACATTCTGTGCAGCTTACAATTACTGGGTTACTGAAGCTGGCTCTTAAAATTCTTTTGTTGACATATAAGGCATTAAATGGTCTTGCTCCACAATATCTGAGTGAACTCATTGCATACTATAACCCATCTCACCTTTTGTGCTCCCAAAATGCAGGATTTCTCTTAGTTCCAAAAATTAGTAAGACTACAGCCGGAGGCAGAGCTTTCTCCTTTACTTTAAAGCCCCTCAGGTATGGAATAGCCTTCCAGCTCCGATCCGAGATTCTGACACAGTTCCAATCTTTAAATCTAGACTTAAGACTCACCTATTTAATCAAGCCTTCAGTTAATATTCTACTTGTGAAGGTGTAGGGGCTTGGGGGTCCCCAGACGTTGAGATTTCTGGTGATCTGAGATGTTGATGCTGTCATCCAGCTTTGTCATGGAATCACTCTAGTTGTGACTATGACTTGACTGGAAAGCAATGTCTCAGTGAGCCCTCATGCCTGTGGTCACCTCTGAACCCCTCCCTTTAGTTTTGCTGCTATAGATTAGTCTGCCGGAGCCACATGCTGATCACTGGCACGCGAGCTATGTACGTTTAAATCAATGGTTGTTTAAATTGATGTCCACATACTCAACCTGTATTTTATATATTTTTTGCATGCCTCTACCTAAGACGATTCCATACAAGCACCTAGCACCACATACAAGAACCAGATGGTCTGGCTTGCCAGTGGATGTGCTGATGCCGTGGATGGATGTGCCATTGCCACAAGAGGACGCGCTCATACCAACTCCTACCTGAGGCTCACCATCTGCACTGAAGGGACTGTGACTACTTGGCCTGGGAATTAGAACTACAACTTATAACTATAGAACTATATTTGGACTACAAATACGGACTTCTGCTAGTGGGCCGCCCAATGGAGGATGGGTTCCCTTTTGAGTCTTGGTTCTCTCGAGGTTTCTTTTTAATCCCCACCATCATAGGGAGTTTTTCCTCATTTCCTCATTTTTTGCTCATTAGGGATCTGGACCCATACAATTGTAAAGCTGCTTTGTGACAACATGTTTTGTAAAAAAATATATAAATATAAATATATATATAAATTTATAAATAAATTTGACTTGAATTGACTTGACTCTTGGGACTTGGAACGTAACCTCTCAGTAACAGGTCTCTCTTGTAAATCAAATCTCAATGAAACAACCTGCATAAATAAAGGTCAAATAAAAAAAATTAAAAGTTGGGAAGGAGCCTGAGCTGGTGTGTGAGGCTGAGAGACACCAACTAGATATAGTTGGGCTCACCTCGACACACGGTTTGGGTTCTGGAACCAATTCTCTCAAGAGAGACTTGACTTTATTCTGTTCTGGAGTTGCCCAGGGTGAAAGGAGGAGGGCTGGAGTGGGCTTACACACAGCTCCCCGGCTCGCTGCCTGTGTTGGGGTTTTCCCTGGTAGACAAGAGGGTCGCATCCCTGTGCCTTCTTGTTGGGGAACAGGCTCTGACTGTTGTTTGTGCTTATGCACCAAATGGCAGTTCGAAGTACCCGGCCTTCCTGGAGTCCTTGGAGGAGATACTGGAAATTGCACCTTCTGGGGATTCCAATGTTCTGTTAGGGGACTTCAATGCTCACGTGGGCAACCTGGAAGGGTTGGGAGGAACGGCCTCTCTGATCTGTTCTGTTATTGGACTGTTATCTGTCCATAACGAACACCATGTTCGAGCACAGAGGTGTCCATAAGTGCACATGGCACCAGAACACCATAGGTCGCAGTTCAATGATCGATTTTGTAAATGTGTCATTGGACTTGCGACCGTGTGTCTTGGACACTTATGTGAAGAGAGGAGCTGAGCTGTCAACCGATCATCACCTAGTGGTGAGTTGGATCAGATGGCGGGCGAGGATGCTGGACAGACCTGGCAGACCCAAACGTATCGTTAGGGTCTGCTGGGAACATCTGGCAAAGGAACCTGTCAGAAAGAATATCCCACATCCGGCAGAGCTTAGTCCGCATCCTGGTGGAGGCCGCAGACATTTAGGCCGAGTGGGCCTTGTTCCGTCCCTCCATTGTCAATGCGGGCAGACTTGAGCTGTGGCCGCAAGGTTGTCTGTGCGTGTCGTGGTAGCAATCCCCGAACCCGATGGTGGACACCTCGGGTAAGGGAGGCTGTCATCCTGAAGAAAGAGTCCAATCGGGCTTGGTTGGCTTGTGGGACTCTGGAGGCAGCAGACGGGAGGAGCCAAGCAGATTGCGGCTTTGACCGCCGCAGAAACAACAACTTGGGTGTGGGAAGAGTTCAGTGAGACCATGGAAAGTGACTTTTGATCAGCTCCAAGAATATTCTGGAAAATTGTCAGGCAACTCAGATGGGGAAATCAGTTCCTGACCAACACTGTGTGCAGTGGGACTGGGATCTGCTGACCTCAACAGGGGATGTCATTAGGTGGTGGAAGGATCTTCTCAATCCCACCATCACGTCTTCCATAGAGGAAGCAGAGCTGGGGGACTCGGACAGGGGTTGGCCGATCACTCAGGCTGAGGTGACCATGACCAGGGCAAGGCTCCGGGGGTGGATGAGATCCGCCCCAAGATCCTTAAGGCTCTGCATGTTGTGGGATTTTCCTGGCTGACACATCTTTGCAACATTGCGTGTACATCAGGGGCAGAGCCTCTGGACTGGCAAACTGGGGTGGTGATTCCCCTTTTTAAGAAGGGGGACCCGAAGGTGTGCTCCTACTATGGGGGGATCACACTCCTCAGGCTCAGGGAGTTTGCTGAACCAGTCCACATGTGTTTATTGGATTTGGAGAAGGCTTTTGACTGTGTCCCTCAGGGATTCGGTTCAAATGACAGGGATTCTGGGAGGTGCTCCAGATGTATAGGGTTTGTGGCCCGCTGGCAGTGTTGCGGTGAAGAGATAGCTGTGCCAAAAGGCAAATCTCTTGATTTACTGGTCAATCTACTTTCTGACTCCTACTTATGGTCATGAGCTGTGGGTAGTGACCGAAAGAATTAAATCGCGAATACAAGAGGCTGAAATGAATGTTCTCAGCAGGGGGGTCCGGGCTGTGCCTTAGAGATAAGGTACCGAGCACGGTCATCCGGGAGAGGCTCAGAGTAGAGTCCTCCACGTAGAGATGAGCCAGTTGAGGTGGTTCGGGCATCTGGTCCTGATGCGCTCCAGGCATGTCCAACTGGGAGGAGACCTCGGGGAAGACTCAGGACATATGGAGATATTATATCTCTCTGCTGTCCTGGGAACACTTTGGTATCCCCCCAGAAGAGCTAGAAGAGGTGGCTGGGGAGAGGGAAACCTGGACTTCTTTGCCTAGGCTACTGCCCCTGCGACCCAGACCCGGATAAGTGGATGAAAATGAATGGATGGATGACACAATCTATATGTTTTCTAATCTATGGACACTACCACTGCAGAATTCTAAAACATATAAAGTGATCATCTCAATGGAAAAGGTATTAGCATTTATTTATATACTGGGACAAATTTCTCATTGATCTCATTTAGACTGAACAGTGAAAACCTGAGGATGGATGTCAGCTGCCCACAATCCATATACCATCATATTCTTTCATTTCCTGTTGGGAAAACAGGGGCTCGTGGGGGTTGTAGTGCCCTAGTCAGCTTTCATAGCCTACCGTCTGACACAGTGAATTACTGAAAACAATGTCTTGGTGAACACAAACAGTGGCATAATATTTTGCAGAATATTATCCGAAACACCTGTTTTAATTATGTATGAATATGAAAAATAAATAAATATAATAGTTACCCAGCAGGGTCAGTATCCATGGCAAACACTGGTGTTTTCCACAGTAGGCTGGATGATATGGGGCTATGTTTACTTGTCCTCTCAGTTGTAATGTTCGCCATGATTCTTTGCCGCGCTGTCATATTACACCCCAAGAAAATCATCAAAACAACACAGTGTGAAAGCTGCCGTCTCGCTGTAGAACTCAGATCTGGTGATGTGTCAATTCATCACAAACAGGGAATTGAAAAGCAGACTTGTGCCAACCTCACAACACATGAAAAATAAAAACCCATATGAGAATTCTGTTTTTTTTTTTTTTTTTTTTTGGAGTGCGGGGGACGTCTGCAAGACTCTGGGATTTGTAGTCAAACGTGGTTTAGATCTTGGAAGCTGGTGGATTACAAAGGGTTCTTAATATTGTGCTTTTGCTTTTGTGTGGAAAGTTACAAACTCAGTGAATGGCAGAGGCAGAGCTTTAGACGAACAGGAGGAAATCAAGTTACACCAGAGAGAGAGGAATAGAGAGAGAGAGAGAGAGAGGGAGAGAGAGAGAGAGAGAGAGAGAGAGAGAGGGAGGGAGAGAAAGAGAGGGAGGGAAAGGTAGAGAGGGAGGGAGAGAGAGAGTGAGAGAGAGAGAGAGAGGGAGGGAGAGAAAGAGAGAGAGAGGGAGGGAGAGAAAGAGAGGGAGGGAAAGGTAGAGAGGGAGATGGAGGGAGAGAGAGAGTGAGAGAATTCCTTTTTACGTATGTACTGTGCGATGGTTCTGTCACACCATGGAAAGTTTTTGAAGTACTTGTAGTGGCAAAGAAGGTCATATGGTATTTATGGTATGGTATTTATTTATATCATCCTGAATTATTATAAAGTTGACTTACTATTATTACTAAGTTACAAATAGTACACCATTAATTCTACTATTTAGCAGTCTTAGGCACTGGGGTAAAGCATTAGTAACATAATGTCCAGATAATGTATTTATGGTAACGTTATCATTGATAACATTGATACGCATAATATGCACTGGATGCCTTTGCTGCTTAGAACTGATAATAATCAGTTTTATGCTGACATGTTTTTTTATTTTGCAGTAGTAGCAGATTTTATAAGACCTTAAACATTTACAGGACTGAACCAAACTGCAAAAACAGTTCATTAACGTTTCCTTGCAATACATGGAGCCTCAATACTGATGTACCCTATAGCAATCATATAGAATGAAGAACTAACTAAACAGGCAGTTCTTCAACGCAAGCTTGGTCTGACGGCTCAGGAAAGGTTTCTGTTTATATCCTAAACGTAAAGTATCAATGAGAAATATCCTATACGGTTCAGGATTCAGAATACAGAGCAGTGGCCTCCCTCATGCTGTGATCTCTGCCTGCTAAAAAAAAAGGGAGAGAGCTCAGACAGGCAAAAAAAAAATAGAAAGAAGACGTGGGATTTCAAAGAAGACAGTGAATGGAAGGAGAGAGTGGTATGGCTCAGAGGAGAGAGGGATGAAAGAGAACGGGTGTGGAGGGATCATCGCACTCCTGTGTGTGCACCAGAGGTTTGAACCTAATGAGAATACGGTGGGTGTTCTGGTGAAGTCGTGACTGGCGTGTTGGCGGGCTTTAGCTGTGGAGCCACCTCTGCTCTTAGGCGGAGTGAAATCACTGTAGAGTCACGCGGGATGAAGGCCGCGGGCCAATCACGGCCCAGCTCTGACCGCCCCATCGTCTCGGCTGCCCTGTCATGTTGGATAATTGGCTTCGCTTCATCAGGCTTTCAAATCCCTTTATACACTGACCTTTTCTTTTCACTCTTATTTATTACTCACATG
The DNA here is from genome assembly GCF_052324685.1 of Brachyhypopomus gauderio. Taxonomy (NCBI): domain Eukaryota; kingdom Metazoa; phylum Chordata; class Actinopteri; order Gymnotiformes; family Hypopomidae; genus Brachyhypopomus; species Brachyhypopomus gauderio. The sequence continues at coordinate 1,405,779 of NW_027506892.1, forward strand.
AAAATGACCAAAAAAGTCCTGCTGCTCGGAAACTGTCGGGCACTTTCATGAACTTTAATACGGTTGAAGGACGTTTCAAAATGGCCTCACTTGTGACAGGGTGAAAGGGTGAGTCTGCTGGCCATCATGCGCTCTGGGTCTCTCCGCCTCAGACAGGCTTCACTATCGCTGGGTCTCCTTCCTCTGTTCCGCCGTGGCCTTCACAGGGTGAGGAAGTGAAAGACACTGTGAAGATGGCAGTTCCAACCTCTAGACGAGACTCAAACGAGCCGATTTTTTTTCTGACATGTCAGAATTCTGTGTTGGGGATACTCGAGTGTGAACAGTGGTATGACACAAAATGACACATCTCTCCAAGACGTGGCTGAATCTCTGGAAAACTCCTAGACTGCCATGCAGGGTTAGGATTTGGGAATTAAAACTGCAGAGTTTGAACTCTCCGCCTACTCAAACACTTGACATGGAAACTTGCAATGTGAGCGATTCCCTGACAGAGATTTTCTAGGTCATCTGGTGTATCACTGGCCCTGAAACAATTCTAACTTTAAAATGTTGCCTTGTCTCTCTTTACATAATACCTTTGTACATAATACCTTTGTAATACCTTGTTTTCATGGAGTCATTCCACAATTCTAGTCTTATTATCAAATGGTTTTCTTGCCATTGGTGATTTCTCTCACTTTATCTTTGCTGTGGATGACTTGTCTTTCTAAAATAAACTTTGAGCTGGATCCTTTTGCATGCCACTTGTGTAATGTGATGTTGTGAGATGGTATATTTTGTAGCGTCCACCACTAGGTGACCTCTGGACGGGTCTCTGAAGCCCCAGAGTGCTGTGTGGTCAGCCCAAACTCACCCTTAGTGTGTGTTGTGTGCATGCTAGTTTTCCTACTCTCCCAACTTTTCCCTTAGGGTGAGTTATTCTACCAGCTACATTCCTCCGTTTGTTGACAAGGTTTTCCTTAATAAAGGTGGTTAAAGAGCAAAGAGCTTATTCTCGTCCTCCTGACTCACCACCGTTACAATATGAAGCATGAACCATCCATACGAACATATCTGCCCTCCTATTCATAGGACACAGCTCAGACATGGGAATGTGTTTTACAGTACCACACTATCTGAGCATGGTGGTCTTCCTGCCCAGAGAAAGTGAACAGGTTGTCGATGCCCCATGAATAATCAGCCGAGGAACCCGTATCGAACCAAACATGCTGCCTGTTTGGGACTCAAGCACTGTCCATCTATCTATCCATCTAGCTGGGACCACCCATCCTGACATGATGAGTAATGAGTGTGTGTGTGTGTGTGTGTGTGTGTGTGTGTGTGTGTGTGTGTGTGTGTAAGAGTCACCGTGTCGTCTCTCCGCCTCCTTTCGTCAAAGACCAGAGCAGCTCTGACTCAGCAAACACTGCACAACGTCAGGAGGTGAAATATATTTAATATATATTTAGTATATTTAATATATATTTAGTATATTTAATATATATTTAATATATATTTAGTATATTTAATATTTATTTAGTATATTTAATATATGTTTAGTATATTTAATATATATTTAGTATATTTAATATATATTTAATATATATTTAGTATATTTAATATATATTTAATATATATTCAGTATATTTAATATATATTTAGTATATTTATTATATTTAATATATATTTAATATATATTTAGTATATTTAATATAGATTTAATATATATTTAGTATATTTAATATATATTTAGTATATTTAATAAGGTGTGGTCATATGTAGCAACTGTTCATCCCAAGTATGACTATCTGAACTCAGGTCTACAGCATCCACCAAGTCCATAAAATGGCAGCAGGAAACCGATGCCTGGAAACCGTCTTGGAGCATATTAAACACCTTTGATGACCAGCGCCCCCTGATGGCACCAGTGTGAATTGTCTGATCCTTTTCAAACTAATATTATCTACATGAACAAATTGAAACTGTTGAGTAAGGTGTTTAACTTGATGCCGTCAGAGGGATGGAAACTTTCTGTCCAAAGAGGATCTGGCAACCACAGTACCTCTTCTAATTAGGATGGTGGAGATGAAAGGACATCGTTGATAATTTAGCACGGCACTAGTGTCCCGTCATCGTTTCATGTGAAACTTCTTCCCTCTTCATCCTGAAGTTTGAATGTGCACAAGCTTCTCTCTCATCTGTATTAGACTGCAACCGCCGTTTTTAAAACAGTACGGGCTTTATGTCACCTGCAAGGAGAGACTGGGACAACAAATTATATCACCCTTATATTAAAAAAGAAAAACAAATAGAGATATTTTGAAGCCCACCCTGTTTTGATGCCATTTCCCTGTAGAGGTTCACTGTTTTTTTTTCTGAGGTCTGAGTGTGTGTGTGTGTGTGTGTGTGTGTGTGACACAGTAGCCGTGGGGCACATGGTAAACACCAGGTCTCTGATGGATTACTTTAGCGTGGCTGTGGATGTCGTGCTGTGGTAGGAGCGTGTGTGCCTGCAGTGTTCCCCCGAATTCAGATCAATACCGTCAGGCTGCACGTCTCACATTAATGCTGCATCCTCACTTACTGTTAGGCCTCTGAAAAATGACAAGCTGTGTTAAGTAGATTTTGGGTTCATCCCTGGGTGACCCTGCTTAGCTTGACAAACATTTATTCTCCAAGATCGAAACCTTTCTGATGGAAGAGTTCAAGTGTGAACTACTAATTTCCACCATTTGTTTATAAAAACATGATTATGCAGATCTCTTTCATTAATTATTTTAGAACTAAGTAAACCACAGTTGATCAGGTACAAAATAAGGATTTGGTAGGATTAGTTCTGCGGTCCATCAACATCTTGTGTTAATTGGCACTTGCAAAAAATAAAAGGCCAATTAATTCTGAGATAAGCTAAAGTATGAAGCCATGCTGGTTAATGAAACACATTACTGCTGTACTGCTGTTGTGTCAATGATATCCCTACAATATAATGCAGATCTTGCTGGTGGACCTTTGGTTTGACTTGTTTAAGAATTTATCTGCATTATTCTGACCGAGATTGTTACATTGATGATTCTTCCGAACGCTGAGAATAATGAAAATGCCCAGAAGAATCCTGAAACACCTCATGGTGAAGATGCTGACACCACTCACAAAAACATCAATATCTCACAGACTTCTGTAATATTAGCAATTCAAAGCCCAATACACTGAAAGCAGTTGTGCATTTTATTTCACTTTGTTAGTCTCAGAAACCCATGTATAAAGACCAGGTTCGGTGTATGTTCACAGTCATTACTGTCATTCAGGAATAAGCACAATGCTTTTCTGCTACCAGACACACACAGCAGTGGGTCTAGAACATTCCACAGTTGAAGCAAATTGTGGATATTAAAAAACGTGTGAATGTAAATGTTAATAAAGCCTAGGATAGCCAACATGTGTGTGTGTGTGTGTGTGTGTGTGTGTGTGTGTGTGTGTGTGTGTGTGTGTGTGTGTGTGTCTGTGTCTGTGTGTCTGTGTGTCTGTGTGTTTTGCAGAATATGAATAACCCACAGAAGTAATGTTACCTTCGATTAAATCACATAAGGTCATCCATTGAGATTATGTATTCTGTACGTCTATGATCAATTTGTACACTAAATGACCAAAGTTTGGGAATTTGTTAGGTAATTATAATTTGGAAAAAAAACAACTCAATTAAATGAAACCCCAGTGTGTGATCAGTCAGGCAAAATGTGTTCCAGAGGTGATTTGCTTTCTTCTTGATTTGTTGAAACTCTCACACAAATGTGCCGTAGCCAGCTCCTCCACCTTCTCCATCTCTGTGAGCGTCTCCTTCCTCCGCGACCCTCGCAGTGCCTCCCAGGCCAAGCTGTCCTGGTCTCCCCAGGCTCCTTCTGCCCCTCCCTGCGTCTGGAGGGATGGATAGCCCTCCTACTCTTGTGAGAGTTCTCCTCAGCACCCCGAGGTCCAGACGAGGAAGGTACACCCACTGAGCGTGAAGCCACCAATCGATGCTCTTTAGCTCTGCGCAGGACGCACTCCCCCAGGGTGCAGTTAACTGGCTTTGAGGGTTCACCTCTCTGATTTGCCATTAAGACCTGCAAAACAAAGAGATGGGGAAAGGCGGGACTGAAACAGCAGGGCAGGTGTTGTCTTCTAATGAAGTGGCACATACACAAACATCTGGGACAGGTGAGGCAGTGTCCTTGACACGCAAAGGAGATTAAAGTGGACGTGTGTAAAACAGCTGATCAGCGTAGCACACTGTTATACGGGATCAACACCCGATCAGTACGCGCCTGCAGGAGCAGTGACATCACACCACATGTTCGCTGTTTCCAGTGACGTTTGCTCCGTTGGAACTACCATCAAAACAACGCAGAACACTCGCTGGAACTATGGCGACCACTTAATTATTCATCATTTGATTGCAGCTCCAGATCATAAATGTCATTCATCATAACCCCACCAGCCTTCAGCTCATCCTTTGCCTGCGTTACACGTAATGTTTCCAAGTCCCTCTGGACAAGAGTGTTAAACACCATACATGTAAATGTCATACATAAGGCTAACAGTGATGTTTTGTTTTATATACTATCAGTGTTCACTTTTCCCAGGTTATTCTGTAGCTCTCTCATTGTCCTTGCTTGTCAACACATCACGATTTAATTTGGTTTTGGAAGGACAGAGTTGGATAATTGGCACACTGTTGCCATTGGCCTTTAATTTACTCTTGACCCACTACACACTCTTGTGAAGGTGCGCAGTACCCTGTCAAACTCAAGATTGAGCTCTTCCAGGGCAAGACGTTCCCCAGTAATTGGAGAGCTGTTAGCAGTGACACTGGGATATATTCTGGGCAGAGACACAGCACGTCCTGTCCAGCTGAAGTGTTCTAGTCAACATAGCTACTATTAAGAACTATTGCTTAGCAACATGTCAACCATGTCATGGGTCCATGATGTAGCTAAAACCACATCCTGTTCCAATGTAATGTCAGTGCTTGTCCAACACAAAAGTTGCACCTCACCAAGCACAGAGACTGAAACAGTATTTGTAATGTGGCCTTGAAAACACCAATCAGATCTGTCAATAACAGATGTTAATGTTATTACATAAACTGAATGGTATATTGTGGTTTTAAATTGTTTAAAACAGTTTAGATTAAAAGAACAGCAACAGATGTTGGCTACTACTATATTATAGCATTTATTCTGGTCAGCAGCATTTAGCAAGAAATACAAAGGCAGCACCCTGGTAACATGTCCATTAGCTTAGACAACAGGGCGTCGGAGATTATAAGAAAAGCAAGGTTGCTCTTTAGCAAAATTAACTGGATCTAAAACAACAATAACAGATCCCATCATAAAAACTTCATAGAATTTTGACTTGTGATATAGAATTCGATGCGTAGAGATGTGAACACCGAAACACAAGGCCATGGTTGACTTCTGTTGCTGTAGGTTCAATTCCTTTGCAGGCCACAGACATCTTCTTGGAGTCCGAATGTAACACGGAGTGACAGACGGGCTCTTGCGAATGCTGTGTAGAGCAAATTTATTCAGGCCAAATCCATAGATATAGTGAGCACAACAGTCCAGAGACAAAGAACCAGTGCAGGCGGATCACAACAGGCATGATGCAAGGAAGTAAACAACAACAAAGCAGACAAAACCAGGCACAAAACAATGGCAGGACAAACAATGACCAGCGACATGACATGGCAAACACAGAGATTACATACACGTGCTAAACCGCTACAAACCGCTCAAACCAATAATACACTAGAAACAAGAAACCGTAAACAAATCAAAGACTGGACACTGGTAACCACGGCGATCATGTTGCTAGTGGAGAGGAAGTGTAACACAGGAAATAAAGTGTTGCTCAGACTGGTTTCAGGTTTCAGACTGTGGTACCAACCAAGCAGATTCAGATTTGCATATTGCATTCAGGACGTGAGCAACAGAGTTGACTTTGTCTCAGCAAGCATTCAATTTGAACAATAACATTCTGGTTATATCAATAACTGTCTTTGTATTAAAAATCAGCATGACACCCTAACTCTGTTAGATGATTTGGCTAAACAATGTAGCAAACAAATTAATGAATTCATTCATTCATTAAAACACAAATAGGAAAGTCTCCTGGCATATAAAAACAACATTTCTAGACTGTATTTTGAACAGTTTCTTTAAGGAATATCTTGTTAACATCTAGAGTTACACAACTGGTAATACCAAACTAAAGAACATAACCACTGACACACTTGGCCTGTGTATGAGAACCAGACACTGATGGGAAGCAATAAAGGACTAAAGTAGATTATTATTATTATTATTATTATTATTATTATTATTATTATTGTTGTTGTTGTTGTTGTTGTTGTTATTGTTATTGCTATTATTATTATTATTATTATTATTATTATTATTATTATTATTATTATTATTATTATTATTATTATTATGCAGGTGTATTATTGCACCTAAAGTATGTTGCATGACTGTGTCCATATTTGCACCCAAAATCCAATGTCACCTCAAATGGGATGTGATCACTGGGAAAGTAGAATTTTACATTATTTTTTTATACAAAAATATTTAGTTCATCATAATGAAAGATAAATTCTAAAGATAATATAGTGACTATAAGGATAAATATAAAGACTAAATATAAATATAGTGCTATTTACATATTTACATATTTACATATTTACCACTTCATCTTCTACAACAACACTGGAATTATAACTACACTCATTAACTGTTTATTAACTATAGTTGTAGTTAGTAGTAGTATAGTTATAATTGTGACACTACCTTAAAAGACATGAACACAAGTGGAGGTTGTTTGGCTGGATGTTAATAAGGATTCACCTCTTAGCCCTGGAACTTCAGCTATAGTGTTGGTAGTGTAGAAGTCTATTTGTGTGTTTCGAATAACCTCTACACTATCTTGACATCTAACATCTAACACATCTATGTTGACTAAGACATATTTGCATAGTCTGTTAGGACATGCTCCTTTTTGCAGACCACCAAGATCTCCAGGGCCAGTTAGTTCACCTGTTCACACTGTTGTCTACTGGTTATCGTCACAACTCATTAGCTATTCTAACCCTGCGCCATCTTCCAACATGGATTAAATGAAATATACACCATATACACTGAAATATAGAACCTGCAATCGTTTATTCAATGGTTTACTGAACAACAATGAAAGCACTTTAATATCCTAAAATTGGAAGTGTAATAAAGGACAGTTATGCTTATTTCCACTTTTATCCAAATACAATTAAAAATACAAAGAATTGTACTGCCTCAACAAATATAGATACGAAGGCTCTCTGCACCCCTGGGATCTGGGCTTCTATTTAAATGTCCTACAGCTTTATAGCTCTGACAATTGTTTACACACTCAATTTGGATGATGAAGGCTCCATCAGTGCACTTATCTCATTATTATAAATCCTAAATACACAATGCATAATCTTTGGAGGAGATTTGAATTGTAAAATGGACCAACCCTTAACCATTCAAACAATCCCCTCCAAAGTGGATCAGGCCAACGAGGTCGGGATTTATGCGTTAGGCCAGGTGTGTGGCCTCATGGTGATTATTCTTTCCATAAGGGAGTACATTCCTTCTCCTTCTGTGTTTGCCAATCATATTCTAGGACAGACAATTATCTACAGGCAGTAAATGTGCTCCCTGTGGGGATGAACGTAGAGTTTGCTGCTATTGTACAATCAGATAAGGCACCTGCTGTTCTTTATGTCTCGATCTTCCCTGGAAGTCTTTCAAACATATTAACAGATAAATGTTTTGCCACTTGATCAGCAACAGAATAGATGATTTTCTAGCAACGGACAAATTGTACTCAATATGACCATCCTCTCTTGTGAAACCACTTAAGGTAGATGTGGCTGAAATCATTCTTAGATTTCATTCTAAAATTAGATCAATAATATTCAGTCTCCATTAGTTGAGCTCTAAGAGGAGAGATTTGGCCTTCATACACAATATAACTTAATATCAAGAGTAACAAAAACCTGCACTGATTGCGTAGCCACATATATGACCAATGAAGTTCTGGGTTCATGAACTAAAATGCAGAACTGCTTATCATCCCACAAACACACAACGCCGCAGGAGAGCTCACAGTCAACTAGCTATAATTAATGACACTTTAAAATATACTATCTGAACCTACACTCCTATAGAGCTCAGTGATGACTCAATCATGCTGAATTTCCTACATGATAAAACACACCACATATCCATCTGGGGCGGGGATAAACAATCGTGAATTAATGACATGCTCAGCTCTATTAAGACTCTGCGGAGTGGCACAGCTCCCGAGCCAAACAGCTACAAGTTCATTGACAAACTACCTCCATTGCTCCTTGAATGTTTGAGCTTTCTTTCTACCAGGGATCGTTACCAAGAACTATCACTGAAGCATCTATTACACTATTGTTGAAACCCGATATGGATTCACTAGAAAGCAGCTTGTACTGACCCTTTAAAACGTGTACGTCAAGATTATAACAAAGTCTCTTGCCACTACAATATACACCATTATAAGTGAGCTAATCTCACTAGATCAGACTGGTGTCGGCCCCTCCTGACTGCTCCATCGAGCTCATCTGAGTCAGTGTCTGCACATACGTGTGTGTGTGTGTGTCTGTGTGTTTGTGTTCATCAGTGTCATCTGTCACCTGTCACTCGCATCGTCAAGGTTATGTCCTGCACGTATGTCTTGTTAATGCCCGTGTACGTATTTACGTCTGCGTGTCTCTCACGTTCGTTGTTGCTCTTTGTCTTGAAATAGTCCTGACACAACGTGTTGAAATAAACAGCCTGAAATAAACCGCTAAGCTTTAAATCGTTGCCTCGTGTCACACTCTTGCCTCATGTCACCACTGGCTTTATTAAAGGGTCACACTCGTTTTCTAACTTGTGTAAATTGCACAGAATGATCTATGGCCCCACAGACTACAGAGGTGGTTGTGTCTCTAGATACAGAGAATGTGTTTGACAGGGTTGAATACATACCAGTTTGCTGCATTAAGAAAAGTTATAAAATTACCTGGTTCCATTTGCTGCTCTCTGAAAGCATTTGTAGAAACAAACAACCTCAGACTTCTTTCTTCTGATTAGAGGTACAGACAGGGACACCCCCTTAGTCTGAGGTGGCATTACAAGTTAAAGGCATTAGTGAGTTTATAAAATAATTTTTCTTTTACACTACTGTAATTTATATGTGATCTGGCATCTGAGATGTAACCACCATGGACTTTGAATTCTCTGTGAGTTAATTGCCTTGTTAATCTTACCAACCCTGATACTAATTATCTAACGTGAAGACCAGCACTCAGTAGTGTCCACAGCCAACATGCCATTTCTGTGAAGTCTCAGTTAATCAAACCGAGAAAACTTCATGAAGATGAGACAGTCCGTAGCCTTCCAACTGCTGTTGTTGTTTGCTGTTCATGTAGTCACTTGTGTAGTCTGGGAGTTTGATTAATTTTAACTGCAGGAGTTTCTCCTTCATCTTTCAAGGATTCAGCCAGAAGATATAATTGTTCCTCACTGAGTAAAATTGTTTCTGAATGTCCCACAGCAGATCACGGCAGGAATCTGAAGATGACATCTCTCCAGGGTTCCTGAAGCTCAAAAGCACAATCTGTGATCTTGTTCATTGCAGCTCTGGTGATGTTAGCAGCAGACCCCCATAGTTCATGGGCCACCAACCTACAGCTGCTGCTGGTTCTCTGCAGCCCACCAAAATGTTACGGATATGGCTGCCTGTGTGTGTTGCTAATATACTGTATGCTGTGCTAACGTGTGTGTGTGTGTGTGTGTGTGTGTGTGTGTGTGTGTGTGTGTGGAATTTCTGTAAGGGGATCAATAAAACTACCTCTACTTCTGTACCTAAGAAATTAAAAAAGGGTTTCTGTAAGATTCTCTCTCTCTCTCTCTCTTTCTCTCTCTCTCTCTCTCTCTCTAGATAGATAGATAGATAGATAGATAGATAGATAGATAGATAATATAATGTGGGGGTAAGGACTCTTATTACTATTTTAATTCTAATATAAGGTGATTTCTGGTCTGGTCAACGCCGAAAACACCTTGAACAAATGAGTTGGTGTTCCTAGCTGCCTGACCATGTTAGCTTCAGTACACACGCATATAGACATTATGACAAATGTCTCAGTACTCTGACTTAACTGACACGTTCTGGGCATGTTCTGGCTCTAAAGTTAGAATATTGTAGTCAACTCTATTTCAAACACTGTCAGAATAAAATTTTATCAAATTCAACCCAATGGCAGAGATGGCAATTACCGCAGTCTTAGTATATGAAAAACCCCCAGATTCAATAAGGGAACAGATGTGTTTGCCACCCTCATATCACAAAGCAGAATGCTACTAGAGTGGAAATCAAAGAGTTCACACTATGTCTGGTTCTGTCACCTCCACATTTCTCAAACTAGAAAAAAAAATCACCATCAGAGAATCAACAGAACATTTTTTATTCCACCTGGAAACTTCTTCCAAACCTACAGACTCGTCTGATTGAACAAAGTGATATAATAATTATCTCCTGTACCTGATTGCTCACAGTATCCCTGCGCAAGCCATGCGGAGTAGTTGAAATCTTCAAGGGGAAAGACTTAGGGAACAATGTGTGAAACTGGAGATACATAATGACCTTACAAAATATATAAATACATCTTTAAAATAAATATTTAAAAATATAAGTTCACATCGAGGAGCACATCATCCCCTGGTCACAATGGTCCTCCTCAGGTTTCAGAAGGCCGCTGCCTTAACTTCCTCCTCTCTACTCATCGATGTTTCTCTCACCCAGGTGTCTCTGTGTGAAATTTAACTGATAATCAACTTGTAAATAATTCAACACTCCCCTCCCAGATTACCCTCCGTGTCTGGGCATCCCAGCCCCTCCCCTCATGTCTGCATTCTTGGCTTCTCTGCCACACACTCCATGTCCGTGTCAAGCGCTCCCCGTGTAAATTATTCACATATAGAGGTTCTTTTCTGATTGGGTAATTAAGCCCTCGTGATTTTGCGTTTGGTGATAAATATTTAGGGGGGTGTGTGCTTCATCCGAGCAGCCTGCAGGGTAGTGTGATAGCACCGGCCATCAGCGTAAATTATTACATGGCACGTCGTTCCAAATGAATGTAACATTTCAGGCCTTTCGGCACAGAATACGGGAGTTTTTAAAGCACATCACTGAAATGGAAAAATGAGGCATTTAGTGCTGACAGAAAGCTGAAATTATGTGAAGAAATGCATCGTATGCCTCCCTCACCAGAGATCCTGTTTACCACCATTACAGGCTATCGGCTATTTTTTAAAGCTTTCAAACTTCCATAAACTGGAAGCTTAAACGGACTTGAATAGATAGATGCAGGAAAGCAAATAAAGTTAAACATAAGGACAGATCAAGGAACACATTTCATTTCCCTTTGTAATTTAAAAAACACTTTAAATGGATAACGGAACAATATAATTGGTTATGCGGTTCACCGAAAACATTTACAGAGACAGGCCAGGTCACAGAGCAACATGCATTTAGCACATTAAACAACCATGAGGACGTGAGGATGTGAGGACATGCGTAATTAAGGACATACCATTCATTTATTTCTTTCTCAGAAGGTTGCAAAGTCCAAGTTCCAGAACCGAGCGTGTCAGTGGTTCTTTATGTCAGTGCTTCTTCATGTCAGTGGTCCTGCACAGGGTGAATCCTTTGATGAATGCCATTTCAGTTCAAGGACAGACTTATATAAGGCAGGTATCACTTCCTTTGAAAGGCAGGCACGCTTCCTCAAGGAAAAGGAAGTCAATCAATCAATCAATCAATCAATCAAAGTTTATTTGTATAGCGCTTTTCACAACACATGTTGTCACAAAGCGCTTTACAGGATTTAAAAGGTTAACAATACTATGGGTCCAGATCCCTAATGAGCAAGCCAAAGGTGACAGTGGCGAGGAAAAACTCCCTGTGATGGTGGGGAATAGGAAGAAACCTCGGGAGAACCAAGACTCAAAACCCATCCTCCATTGGGCGAAGTCACCTCTTTAGTAGCACAACACCCAGATGAGGCTGATTGCATTAGACTTGTAGGAGTGAAACAGAGGCAGCCTTTAGATGAAACGAAGGTGAGCAACTCGAGTGGAAATTAATCTTTAAAATGATTCATGTCCTCACATGACACAGGGTCTCCCCATCATGTCCTCAAGCGTTACATATATCGTGCTGAACGTATCACAGGGATCAGAGATCGTGTTATCAACGATGTTACTCAGGCATACACGGTGCATTTGTGAAGGAGAAAACAGCAGCGTTGGTTAGCATATCCATAATTGAGCTAACTAGGGAAAATATGGAAGAGAGTTAGTTTAGCAGCAGAGTCCAGACTGCGCCATGTTGAAGAGGAAGACCACGAGACGTTAATGGCCACATGGTGAATATCTCTTAATGATGGCATCATAAAGCCACAGAGCAGTTTTCCACACTTTGTTGTCCACACTTCCACCCAGCAAATACCACAACCAGCATGTGCATAAATTACATGACCACAAAGTGCTTGATCTTGTACCTGGAGGAATTGCAAGGTCCAGATGATAATGTAAAACGGGAAACCAAACAGAATCAGCTTCCATACGTGGACTGAGATGCGTTAGACAGAGGAAAGTTTTGAGTATTGAGCAGTGCAGGCCAGTAACGTTCCAGCTCCTACACACAGCGCTGTGTATCCCGTATATTAGTATCATATTTCATGTCTCTGCCTGACCCCATTGGTCTCCATGCTACAATTTCTTAGTGCCGCAGAGCATAAAACCACCTCCCACTTCCTCTAAGTGTCTGAGTAGGGATACAGCTGGACCCACATCAATTAGCTACAAATCCTCAGACTTCCCTCTCTCTCCTAACAACGGCTCTCATTGACTTAACGCAGGGGAGACCCACTGTGTGCTCAGTGCCCGATACGTTCCTTGGGTGTAATCCTACTTGTGGATTTCATTTTGAACCTCACACTTTCAAATTAAATCGTTTAAGTCCTGATTCCTAAACCCGATGGAGGGCAGATTCGCATGCTAATGAAAGGAGGGCGTGGCTGCTACTGATGAGGTACACGCCCCCTCTCCTGACGAGCAATGCGGGGGGTGGGGGGGTCATAACTCAGCACACCACAGATTGGTTATAGATGCAGGGCAGAGGCAGAGCAGGAAGATGATGTTGTTGTGCTGGATGTTTGTCCCGTGAGATTCAAGAGGGTTCGTTGGTCATACTGCAGGGAAGGGTTTCCATTCTTATTTTCTCCTGGAGGCTTGTCTGGTCACAGGTAAGGAGCCTATGTAAACGTGCTTTAACCCTTTGGTAATGAGACTGATTAAATCATATTCCACCTATTTCTGTTATCATCACAATATTGGTTCCTGAGCAATCAGGTTGGTGCCCCGTTCATAATCCATAAATGTCAAAGTCAAAGTCAAATTTATTTATATAGTGCTTTTCACAACACACGTTGTCACAAAGCAGCTTTACAATCGTATGAGTCCAGATCCCTAATGAGCGACAGAGGCAACAGTGGTGAGGAAAAACTCCCTATGATGGTGGGGATTAGGAAGAAACCTCGGGAGGAACAAGACTCAAAAGGGAACCCATCCTCCATTGGACGGCCCGTTAGCACAAGTCCGTGGTGCGCAGGGTGGTTCAACAGTTCTACAGTAATAGTTAAGGTTCTTGTTCCCTGGCCAAGTAGTCACAGTCCCTTCGGTGCAGGTGTTGGGCCTCAGGTAGGAGCTAGCATCATCACGACCTCTTGTGGCAATGGCACATAAAACCCCGGCATCAGTACATCCACCGGTAAGCCAGACAATCTCCCAGACCATCTGTACATTTAACTGAACTGATCAGTCTCTGAACGGTGCCTGTAGCATTTCATGTGCGACAGTTTTGGCTTTCAGACGGTGTTGTGTCGAATTCTGACTCCCCTCGTTTATCCGCATAAAGACAATACAGATTATATTGTCGATTTATGTTTCTATGTATAAATAAGAGCTAGACTTTAATTATCCATCACAGCAAACGGCATTATCTATGTCCAAAGACACACTGGCTCAAGGGTGTTAATTATTTTAAATAAAATACACACTGGCTATACCGAAGTTCACCTCTGACCACGACTTTGCAGTATTACAGCAGTATTATGTCTAAATATCTAGGTAGGACAAAACTAGAATGCTCAATGAACTAGTTAGTACAGTGACACATGTTGGTTTGAAAAAATTGAAAAAAGCTGTGCCTGCTGCTTGCATGTGCTAAATGAAATTGAGCACTTTCTTCTTTGATTTATAATTTTGACCTACCACCTGATTCACTTTCTGCTCCGCCCCCTGACAGCTGAAGAAGCATCTACAGAAAAGCCACACCTCTTTATAAGCCGCATGGTCCAAATGGGGAAAAACGTAGCGACTTTTAGTCCGGAAAATACGGTAATCTAAACCAGAGATATAATGATAAACAACAAAGATTAGAAAATTAAACATAACAGAATAATCGTGGGATTTAAATGGGTTATATGGCTAACCTAAGATGTCTCTAACTAGTGTAGGTCCCAGAGAGGTACACAAAGTCTTAGAAAGAAGACTTAACTCTAACTTAACTTAGAAAGAAATTGAACTTGACTTGAAAGATTAGACAAAATGAAAGTAAGTTTGACAATGGCACAAACTTAAAGGTTAAATAATTTTCTCGAGAAAAGAAAATAAAGAAGATAAAAGAAGAAAAATCTTCTTAGTAGAAGTGGACTCCGTGAGAGCTTTAGTTGCTGTCTTTTGGCATCTGTCACGTAGGGCAACGCCCCCTCTCATAGCTGTCACTCTGGGTTCCCTCATGTCTGTGTTCCCTGCCTGTTTGTCCCGCCCTGCTCGTTTATTTTGATTCCTCGTTTGTTACCACGCCCCTGTGTCATTGTCACCACCTGTCCCTAGTTTGGTTCTATGTATATAAGTCCCGTCATTCCCCAGTCGTGTCATCCGTGATTTTGTCTTTCCATTTGTTCATGCTGTCGCTTTGTGCTTTTCTGTTCGCTGTATTCATCTTGCTCGTGAGTTGTCTTTGTTCCCCCGTCGTGTTCAGTATGCCTGTGTTCCTCTGTTATTCGGACTGCCCTCCTGTGATCGACCCTGCCTGGCTTTCTGACGACGAGAATGGTATTCCCTTTAATAAATCTCGCTCCTCTCAGCGATTGTGTCCGTCTCCTCGCTCCGTAGCGCGAGCTACGTTACATAATCACGGATCTAACGTGGACACAGCGAGAGAGCGAGACTCCGGTGAGTTTAGTCGCTGTAGCGAGTTGTTGGCTGCTTCCGTGCAGTTTAACTCTCATGTGTTACAGCGCGAACGAGCCGGAGACAGGAATACCCCTGGCGCTGTGGGAACAAGGAAGTCTCGTCGCAGACCGAAGAAAGCGCAGTCTCTCACTACTGGCTTTCGCGGCGAGACTCCTTCTGAGCGCTGTGAGTCTGCCCTGCTTGACGAACGCCACAGGGGTGAGCAACCTGTGGTACAAGCAGCGGGCAGACGGAGGGAATGCACAGACGAGCTTTGGCTTAACCCTCGGTCGGCTCTCAATGGCTGCTGCGAGCTCCCGACGCCTCAGAGGAGGCGGAGCCATCGCAGAGAGAGCCACCGAGGGGCGTGTGTGTCTGTGTGTTCTTCCAGGCTCACCCAGGACCCTGAGGAGGAGGACCTACCGCCGCTGATCCCGCCGGCTACACATCGCAACACCCCCAAGTATTTTTTGGGGGGGAGTACAAGCCACGTCGGCTTGGCGGTCCCGCCTCCCGATGACGTCAGTATGGCGGTCCCGCCCCCCGATGACGTCAGTATGGCGGTCCCGCCCCCCGAGGACGTCGGCTTGGCGGCTCCGCCCCCCGAGGACGTCGGCTCGCCCCCCGAGGACGTCAGTATGGCGGTCCCGCCCCCCGAGGACGTCGGCTTGGCGGCTCCGCCCCCCGAGGACGTCGGCTTGGTGGCTCCGCCCCCCGAGGACGTCGGCTTGGCGTACACGCCCCCCGAGGACGTCGGCTTGGCGTACACGCCCCCCGAGCGCATCTCACCCCAGGTTCCTGTCCCCGCTGCCCGTCGGCAGTCCACGCCGGTTCCTGTCCCCGCGACCCTGGAGAGGTCGTCCACGCCGGTTCCTGTCCCCGCGACCCTGGAGAGGTCGTCCACGCCGGCTCCTGTTCCCGCTGCCCGCCAGCGGACCCTGCCTGTTCCCGCTGCCCGCCAGCGGACCCTGCCTGTTCCCGCTGCCCGCCAGCGGACCCTGCCTGTGCCCGCTGCCCGCCGCCCGGCTCCGCCTGTGCCCGCTGCCCGCCGCCCGGCCGCGCCTGTGCCCGCTGCCCGCCGCCCGGCCGCGCCTGTGCCCGCTGCCCGCCGCCCGGCTCCGCCTGTGCCCGCTGCCCGCCGCCCGGCTCCGCCTGTGCCCGCTGCCCGCCGCCCGGCTCCGCCTGTGCCCGCTGCCCGCCGCCCGGCCGCGCCTGTGCCCGCTGCCCGCCGCCCGGCCGCGCCTGTGCCCGCTGCCCGCCGCCCGGCCGCGCCTGTGTCCCCAGAGACTGTGCTGCCCTCTATTGGGCCCGGACATTATGTGCCCTCTGCTCTGCCCTGTACACCTGCCTCTGTACCCGTGTTCCCCTTGCTCCCATGTTCTGTCCCTGGTTTTGTGTTGGTCCCAGTCCCTGTGTGTGTGCCTGTTCGTGTCCTTGTGCCCGTCCCTGTGTCTGGTTCCGGTGGTGTCCTCTCTGTCCCGGTTCCCGTGTCTGTTCCCCAGATTGTGACCCACTTCGTTCCTGTCCCAGTCTCCGTCGTCCAGGCCGTGTTTGCCTCAGTGTTTACCTCTGCCCTGTCCCCTGGCCTCGCTCCAGTGTCTGTCCCCAGTCCTGTTCTGTCCAGCCCTGCTCCTGTGCCTCGCCCTGGCCCTATCCGGTCTCCCTGTGTCCCGTGTCATGCCGTGTCCCAGGTCCCTCGTCCTATTTTGTCTGGTCCTGTCCCTCCGGTCTGTCCTGTGTCCGCTGTCCCTGTCCTGTCTGCCCTTGCGTGCCCCGGAGTGGCACGCTTTGAGGGGGGGTTCTGTCACGTAGGGCAACGCCCCCTCTCATAGCTGTCACTCTGGGTTCCCTCATGTCTGTGTTCCCTGCCTGTTTGTCCCGCCCTGCTCGTTTATTTTGATTCCTCGTTTGTTACCACGCCCCTGTGTCATTGTCACCACCTGTCCCTAGTTTGGTTCTATGTATATAAGTCCCGTCATTCCCCAGTCGTGTCATCCGTGATTTTGTCTTTCCATTTGTTCATGCTGTCGCTTTGTGCTTTTCTGTTCGCTGTATTCATCTTGCTCGTGAGTTGTCTTTGTTCCCCCGTCGTGTTCAGTATGCCTGTGTTCCTCTGTTATTCGGACTGCCCTCCTGTGATCGACCCTGCCTGGCTTTCTGACGACGAGAATGGTATTCCCTTTAATAAATCTCGCTCCTCTCAGCGATTGTGTCCGTCTCCTCGCTCCGTAGCGCGAGCTACGTTACAGCATCGCTCCAGTGGACTCTGCAGTGTTCGGCTTGAGTCCAGTAAACTCTGTTGGTCGTGGTTTTTTGGCTTTTTCCAACGAGTTCCTTTTCGAGTCTCAGCGAGTCTTGGCGGGTTGTGGCGAGTCTTTGCGAGTCTTGTTTCTCCTTGAGCAAGGGTTTTTAACCCACATTTAAAAGGGGAGTCAATGTAGGGCACTTTCTTGGTCACTGTGTCATTGACCATTGGCTTTGAGTACTGAATATTGATTACTTCTGCCTGGACAGGAGGTTCTCCGAGGGGGGAGAGAGAGAGAGAGAAAGGGGGAGAGAGAGGGGGGGGGGCAGAGTTGTGACAACTGACCGTCTCCCCCAGTTCCAGTTAATGGGTGACAAAAGGCACCATTTCAAAACAAAGGGAATTCCCTATTCCTAAATAAATTGACTTGCATACTCTGCCTAAATAAATGCAGCACATGAATATGGGAATACACAGGACTCTATAATAATAATAATAATAATAATAATCTTTATTTGTATAGCACCTTTCATACATACATGCAACTCAAAGTGCTTTACAGTATAAATAAAATAAACATTAAAAGGAGATAAGACAAAAAGACAAAAGGAAAATGTTAAAAGAAATTAAAGATAAAAATATTAAAATAACATAAAAAGTAAAAAAAGGAAAGTAAATAAGATAATAAGAAGTAAAGTAAATAAGATAAAACTATTAAGATAATTGGATTTAGAAAATAATAGAGAACATAATGTAATAAAGTAAATAAGATTGAGAATTTCTTAACTAAAAGCGGATCTAAACAGGAATGTTTTGAGACTGTTCTTAAAACTATTCAGGGATGAAATGCCTCTGAGCTCTTCAGGAAGAGAATTCCAAAGCTTTGGGCCATAGTGGCTAAAAGCACCCTCGCCAATCTTTAATCGGCTTTTAGGAATCACCAGTAGATTACTGTTTGAAGACCTGAGAGACCTGACTGGAACATATCTAACCATCATTTCACTGAGGTAAAGAGGGGCAAGACCATGAAGACATTTAAAAACCATCACTAGAACCTTAAAATCTATTCTAAAGCTGACAGGTAACCAGTGCAGTGAGTGGAGTGCAGGTGTAATATGATCTCGCTTTGAGATATGAAAACTGTTTTGAAGTCTTCATACTAACCAAACTAAACCAGAATATCAAGTGAAGTCTCAAGTCAAGTCAATATCACACGTATATCACGCGAATATCATGCGTGCTTTAATTATGCTTTCACACCTGAAGATATAGAAATTTAACGGTTAAAAGAATTTGGTCAAAAAGGTCTCTTATTATTGAACTGAACATTAGTAAACTCACACAAAATGTGACAGCTGTTTAAGGTTAGATAGGTTTCACCATCACAGCCTTTCCTATTCAAAACGTTGGTGGAGTGATGTCATTCCTTCTTTTACAGTTTCCTGTAGATTCATTATGACTACTGCCTGAATATTCCTGCATTATAAGACAACACAAAGAGGAAAGTGACTCCATACTGTTGGACAGATAACATTAAAAATGCATAATGGCCTACCTTCCATGGGGTGGGCCTACCTTGCGTGCTATAACACTGAGTCATATGAGTGGAAGAGAAGACAGCAAAGACAAATCTAAAAGAATTTTCTTTTTTTTTTTGGTCATGGATTAAGATGAAATATGAGTAATACATCTTTCCAATGTGAAGTTAATTTGCAGGTGATATTTGGCCCAGTTGGACAAGATTCTCACCTGGAATGAGGTTAATCTCACTGCTGAATTGTACTACTGAATTTGAAACAAACTCACATGTAGACTTACACCCTTAATCTCAATCTGGGCAGCATCAGCTGAGCTGGAGAAAATGAGGTGAAGCAGAGATCAGGTACAGGAATGGTGATAATTAAGGGTATAGTGCTTGTGCATATGAAATGGCTTCTTCTCTCTGTATATGTGCAGATGCCATTGACTACAACACAAGCCACTGTGATGTGTTCACCTGCTGTTGTGCTGTTAGTTCACACTTCTATTTTTAATCATTTGTGGGTTTGCCAGCACTCTTGTGTTAATGAACAGGCCTGAACTGAGACTTTGCCAATCTTTGCCTCTCTATAGAAATGTACAACTGTGGATTAGCATAAAAATAGGCTGTGCCAAGGTATTTTTGTAGCTATTTAAGCTAGTTGTTTCAGGTTTCCTTTAATTTCTTGAGAAATGTTTACCTTTAAATGCATACAATTAAACCTTCATGACTGAATCTTGTCTTTTATTCATCTGTGGTGACTGTGTTCAGTATTCTCCTGGAATATCCGTTCGTTTGTGTAGACAGGACCGGTGAACAACATATGTGTCAGTGGGTAACACTGTTCAGATATGTGCACCCCTGTTTCAAATTCACCATCAGAGATTTTTTTCTCCAGCCCTGACCAGTCATGAAGCTTGTATATCTGGGGAGATCTTGTATACCTGGGGAGAATTTGTATACCTGGAGAGATCTTCTATACCTGGGGAGATCTTCTATGCTGGAGAATGTGGTTTTGAACATGCCTGCGTCCCACATGGAGATGTTCCTGAAGGTCTTGATTACCTCAATCAAGAGCAGTAAGACCAGACCAGACGTGGACAGCCCTATTCTGCTTCATATAACGATCCCTGTATATCAGATTGCATATCCTATACTGGATAGTTTAATGTTTCATGTGTTCATGTACATCCACTCTGAAGGTGATACAGCATTAGAGCAGATGACACTCCTGAATGTACTACAACCATTTGAAAGTGTCAAGGAAAAGGCAAAATGTTAACCCTAATTGCTAAAGTGTCACACTAGAGCTCATTTAAAATGTGTTTACACTGTGTAAATACAGTATTAACACTGTAAAATACATCCTTGAAAGCTTCTGTTGCTTAAAGCATTGAGAACTGAAGGTAAAGCAGTCTGCTTGATCTGAACACTCGACCTATGTTACAAGTGTATTGAAGACATAAATTTATCAGTTATCAAGCCTTAAAAAATAAATTAAGTAAAAGCTATCAAGTTCACTTCAATGCAATTCATATCTTACTGTGTCTAAAATAAGGTCTGATGCAGAACTAAACCAATACATTTTTCTTTGCACAGAAAGAAAATATAACATGTATCAGATCTGACAAGTATCAGATCTGACAGGTCTAATGAGAATAAGAAAGTCTAGCTTAGCGTACATCAGAAGTGGAATTGTAGTGAGGCTAAATGTGTATCTATGGACTTTACTATGTCATTTACTACTAGTGATGTAGTCAGAGGGGAGAGCACAGATAAAACAGCGTGTATTCCTGGAAACTATTAATACATGTTACAAGCAAATGTAGCTTGGTGAAGTCTTGAGTTCAACGCAATGGCATTTACAGTAGCTACAGTTTAAACAACATGACCCTAATGAAAAG